>NW_028221606.1:0-61496 GCF_014529385.1 Adiantum capillus-veneris
CCACTCAAACAAAGGTCTCTAGCTTTGGATGAAAAAACCCTTGGGGAGTTCAAGGGAAAAAACCCAAGCCCCTATACAATGTGAAAATATGAACCAGCGATGATGATGTGAAAGTGAATTGTGCATCTATGTACAAATATTCAAGTGACTTAGAGATCACAATGTGCAAATGTGGAGTGTGCATAGTGCATGGTACCTAAAAGATTACAATGTCATATGAACAAAGCTATTACAATAGCAAAGAAGCTAATCTAGAAAGAGTGAGGTCGAAGCAACTCCAAGCTCCGAGCGCAAGAGGATGAAACGTGACTCGTTGAGGCCTTTGGTCAAAATGTCTGCAATCATCTGGTCACTTGGACAGTGTTCAACCATAATGGTTCCTTTGCGTACTTCATACCTGACATAATGATAATGGACAGCAATGTGCTTTGACTTATTATGTTGAACATAGTCTTTTGCAAGACTAATAGCACTTTGGTTGTCACACCGCAAGGGTGTGCTAGAAAGAGGAGAGTGACCAATATCAACCAGCATTTGTCGAAGCCAAATCAACTCATGAGCTGCAAGTGATGCCGCAACATATTCTGACTCAGTCGTAGAAACTGCAACACAACGTTGTTTCTTGCTAGTCCAAGAAACAAGACAACCATTTATAAAGAAGCAATTTCCACTAGTAGATCGCATAGATAAATGTGAGCTGTAGCCTTTCAAGTATTTCAACACACGCTTTGCAGCAGCCCAATGCTTAAGAGAAGGACATGCAAGATGTTGTCCAAGATAATTAGCAGCAAACAGAATATCAGGACGAGTGTTCATGCCAACAAACTGAAGACATCCAATCAAGTTAGCATAAGGTTGATTTGTGAGAGTTGACCGCCATTGTCAGAAGTGTTCTTCGTAGAGCTTGCAAGACAAGGTGTGTTGGCTGAATGTGTAGATTCCATACCAGATTTTTGAATAGTATCTGCAATAAACTTTGTCTGTCGAAGGAATAAAATACCTTTTGTACGGTTCCGTTGGATTTGAATGCCAAGACACGAGTGAATCTCTCCAAGATCCACCATATCAAATGCAGAAGACAATAACTTTTTCACTTGCTGAAGAAATCCCAAATGATTGGAAACAAGGATGGTATCATCCACATAAAGAGCAAGAATCACAAAACTGCTACCTTGGCATTTTATGTATAAGTTGGGGTCTGACGAGCAAGAGATGAATCCTTTAGAGGTGAGAAAAATATCAAATTTTGTATACCAGGCTCGCGAAGCTTGTTTGAGACCATATAGTGCCTTATGGAGTTGAGCAACAAGGTCTTCTTTACCTGGAATAACAAACCCTTCTGGTTGTTCCATATAAATTTCCTCTTCCAAGTCACCATTAAGAAAAGCAGTTCGCACATCCATTTGATGAGCTTCTAAATCAAATTGAACAACAAATGCCAATAAAACTCGAACAACTGGTGAAAAAGTCTCTTGATAATCAACACCAACTACTTGGGAATAACTTTTTGCAACTAAACGCGCCTTGAACTTGTCAAAAGATCCATCTGCTTTTACTTTTGTCTTATACACCCACTTACATTTAATAGCTGTACGACCAGGAGGTAATTCAGTTAGTATCCATGTACCTTTAGAGATAAGAGAATCGTACTCTGCTTCCATAGCCTCTTGCCATTGATCCTTTTGTGGTGAAGAGATAGCTTCAACATAAGTAATTGGATCTTCGGAAGTAGAAATAGCATTATCAGCAATATCGTCATCATGCGCCGATTGAATTCATGGTGACAAAACAGTATGTGTATGCGATTTGCATGTAAGATTCAAAAATTGCTACAAATTTTATTTTTGAGCATTGATTCTTGTTAATTGTGGTTGTTTTGTGTTAAGAAGAATATGATTAGTGTTTTGTGTGACGTTTATTGCTAATCAATCTAATCGTTGATTACGTTTTCTTGTTGATGACACCCTGAACTTCATCTCAATTTTTCTTGTTGTTCTGCTCAAAATTTGGAGAAACGGGAAAGGCACAATGGAGCATAGCGCAATTGCACTTTTCATCCAAAACTTGTTCGTCTCCTCGAGCTCTTCGATTTGAGTTCTAGGTTTGCGTCAATCGGAGTTCGCAGTAGAAAGTTATGTTGTTTTTACTGCAATTGAGCTTGACGCAGCTTTCTTCGTCCTACTTCTTCGTGAAGCGTCCGCAATCGTTTTTCTTATTTTGGCGTTAACTTTTTCGAGAAGATTTAGCTTTTTGCTATTCATATTGTGGCCGTCAATCTTGCGTCTCACGCCACTCTATTTTGAGGACTCTTTTATTATTAATGTCTCCTTTACCCTGCCCTTTTTGGGTGACGTCTCTCACATCTTTGGAAGTTCCTTGAGCATCCTTCTTACGTTTATCGTTGACAGAACGCAGTTCTCATATCTCTCTCATTCTCAATTGCGGCCTTCACCATATATGGTGTGCAAATTCTGCGATCTTATCTTATACTTCTTCTCACAACAAGATATGCTTATGAATATTCTAGTCAACGGCTTTCCTTTTGGCCAGCGTTCTGTTCCTCCTTTTCAAGGTCAAGGTTTTCCAGGCTGGAAAGCAAAGATGTTGTTAATTCTTGAAGGCGATGAACTCTCCGATGTTGTTCTTGGAAATTGTGTTTGTCCACCCCAGCCTGTTGATACGGATAATGATAACGTGCTTATCACTGAAGGACCTATATTTGAAGATTGGAATATTGCCTATACGGATTGGCAACGACGTGATAAAGCAGATCGTCGGTATATTCTTTTTGCTCTGATACCATGTTGACATGTAGAGAGAAAGAGAGAGGGACGAGACAAGAGACACACCATATACGCTCCCAAAGACTGATTCATATTGAGGACAAGATACAAATATATAGGTGAGACCAAGTTGAGTAGAGTGAGCCATATATAGCTCCAACAGGCATTAGGCATATGTATGTGTTGTATTAGGGGTGATTAGCAAAGGAACTCTATGCCATTGTAAGAGAGAGTGATCATTCAATTGAGAGTAGGAAATCTATCATTTCTCCTACTAGTGTAAGCCCAACATTTGCTGAATCAAGGAGGGTGAATTTGGACTAAGCATGGATACCTTGTCTCCCTTCCAACGTGAAGTCATGGACAATAATGATGTGTAAGTGTCTTGGTGTTTTATTTAAGTTCTTGATAGCTTGTCTCCGGGTATTGTTATCAATTTAGCCATAAATTCCACATGCTGTAAGAGGGCGATAGGGTGGAGAGGACTCCCCTGGCCATAAGAGAGTGATTGGGGTGGCTTTTTTCTTGTGATATGTTGTGGTGTAATTTACTTAGGCTATGTTAAACAAATACTAATCTCACTTTGATTGGTCATGACAGATTTGTAAGAAGGCATTAGTGCAACAAGCACCCCCTTCCCCCTTCTCTCTCTTTCTTACATATATATATTTATGTTTGCTTGATCATTAACGATACACTTCAAAGCAGCCCGAGCACCATCTCTCTCTCTCTCTCTCTCTCTCTCTCTCTCTCTCTCTCTCTCTCCCTCTCCCTCTCTCTCTCTCTCTCTCTCTCTCTCTCTCTCTCTCTCTCTCTCTCTCTCTCTCTCTCTCTCTCTCTCTCTCGTGTTTTAGTGTGTGAGAGTGTTCCATTGGTGTTAGGGTTAGTGTAAATTCCTTGCTTGTTTGTGGGTTGCTCTAACGATTCTCCTCTTTTGCGTCCTAGTTCGCTCTTAAACTAGGTGGTGCCCCTTGTGTAGTTGGGATTTGGCTGTGGGTTTGTTGTTTTGGTTTGTGTTGTGTTGTGCCCCAGCCCCATTGAGCAGCACGGGAGCCTTGAAGGGTGTCTAGAGGTTGCTCTTCTTGTTGCCCGCCCCGGACCGCTTCAAATTGGTGCCCCCACTGAGGAAAACAACTCGTGTATGTTTTTGTGTAGGATCAACTTTTAGCATAGTCAAGTAGTTTGCATGAATCACGAGAGTTTGTATGATCCTTTCATTCCCATTGCAAGGCAAAAGGCAATAGTGTGTATGTTTGTTTTTTCTTTGTCCAAGTTGTTACAAGAAACACAAAACGATCATTTGTTCTAACAGGGAATGTGTGTGCAGTGAAAGTTCAATCCTTAGAGATCTAGCTCTATTACCAGTTGCAGGAGCAAGTAGTAAGGCGTCTCCCTCATAATAAGAGGGTGGTGAAGTTAAGACGAAAGGTCCTACGCGTGGATTCCATTTTCCTCTTGTTGTTGGGCACTAAGGAAGACCGTGCATTCATCCAACTACTGTGTGCCCTAAGATTGGTAAATAGAGTGAAATTTGGCATTTGGCGAGTGCATTTCACCATTGAGGAAGACTCTTCAGGAAACTTGCGGCCAGAGTTCATGCTTCATAGACTCACATTTGGTGAATTTTTCCCTCATTTGCGTCTTATTAATAGTCTTCCTTTCGCTTTCAACAAAGGAGATAGGGAGCTATTCAGAGCTTGTCTTAATAAAGAGAGCATAGAGAAGATTGCAAATTTGTATAAATTCTCATCCTTCGCTACTTTCTATGACACTTTGTTCATAGAGACATTGTAAATCTCTTTATGCTTTTGAATGATTCAACCATAATCCTAAGGAGTTTTTGTCCAGGAATTTTGTAACACAAGTGGAGTCTTTAAATCTTGCAAACTTGATTGGACTTGATAAGGATGTTCTTTATGAAATTGTGAGAAGGTTGCCTCACTCCGACTGTGTGGAACTCGAAGGAAAGGAGCTCCTAGTCAATTGCTACTTTCTCACGGCCTTCGACGAGCATGAAGATCTAGTTTTTATACAAACCGCTTGTGCGTTGGGAATTGTAGAGCAAGTGCAATTTATCACTTGGGACGTGGTTGCTCTTTTGGATCTAGAAAATGAAGTTCTAGAGATTTCTGTTTATCGCCTTAGCTTTGAAGAATTTCAACCCTTCTTAGAGCTCATCAATAGTCTACCTTTTTGTTTTGATCAAACAAATCGAGACCTCATTGAAGCTTGAATAGCTGAAGAAGAAAACCTAGAGTGGTATTTTCTTACTTCTTCATTTGCAGGCGAGTGGTTCTAAATCTCTATTGTATCCCTTATTGTAACTCGTGTTGTAATATTTCATAATAATGGAGAGCCAACGCCAAATGTCTAGATACCCTCTTTTCTTCGGAGAGCCTAGAGAGGATGCAGAATTATTTTTAGCAAATTTCAAGATGTCTTGCCATATCAAGAGGATAGTAACCGATCAAGAACGTGTAGAAATGTTTGAGGTGGTCCTTAGGAAAGATGCTAGTACTTGGTTTGACTCTTTGCCTGAAGAAGTTAAGGGGAATTACACAGAAGTTTTGAACCGTTTTAAGAGATACTTCTTTGATCCCCAAAACACTCAAAAACTATGGCAAGACATTGTTTCTCATAAGCAAGAAGAATTAGATGACTACTACTTGTACAAGCAAGAGTTTCTATGTCTTTGGGCTCTATGGATACAAAATGTTGCTAACCCTGGTGATGGTGCAGAATTTTTAAAGAAGGAGAGGTTCATAGCCGGACTCTTTCCTGACCTTAAGGTAAAAGTTGAGGCGGGTGCACCTGCTACTTTTGATGCAGCTAAAACTAGGGCTACTGAGAAGTATAGGAAACTGAAGTGCTTAAGTGGAGAGGTTCCAATAGAAGATCTTAGACCCAAAGGTAAGTCACAAGCATCAACATCTAGGGAGCTTCCTGAGGTAACGGCTGAAGTGATTGAGAAGTTAAATGAATCTTTAAGCAGCCTGTCAATTCACCCTCGCACAAGCTCTAGGTCCAAAGGGACAAGCAAAGAAGTCAAAAGAGAGAGAGCCACGAACTAGGAGAGTCTTGCACTGTTGGAATTGCGGAGAGTTTGGACATGGGATGTATAATTGTCCTTGGCCCCGTGGAGAGCCAGGGAGACCTAACTTGAATCACCCAGTGATGAATGTAGGAGAAGGAGCTGGTCAACAACCAAGGCTTCTACAAAGGCCAAATGGACCAAGACCACCTCCACAAGGGGTAGAGGGAGTTCCACCTTTGCCAGATCCAAATGTGCATGTGGTAGAGGTGACAAATTCAAATGAGGTTGACATGGAAGCCAATGGCATTAAGCGTGGCCGAGGAAAAGGTAAAGAGAAAGAAGGAGTCACATCACAGAGTGACCATGGACAAGGCAAGAAGGCAAAGGAGACCAAGGAAACCAAGAGGACTCGACGTCGCATCAACCTCCAAGACTTCCCTCTTGGACATGGTATGACTCCGTACAACTTGTTGGAAGACATGAGAGGTAAGGGTCTTGATATTTCATGGCCTCAATTTCTTGCATTATGTCCACAAGTTAGGAGGGATTTAACAAGGGCAGTTAGCACTAGGAGAAAGGTAAAAGAGAGTGTGCCTGTTGTAAAAATTGCACAAGCTGAAATGAATGAGGACATTACACCGGTGCTAGACTGTTACATCAAAGGAAGATTGGTTAGGAAAGGTCTAGTGGACGGGGGTGCACAAATTTGCATCATGACAGAGGGACTCATGCAAAGACTAGGCATGCACATCCAGGAGACACCTGAAATCAAAGTCAAGATGGCAAACAATAGCAAGGCTAGGTGTGTAGGCATTTGTAAAAATGTCTTTGTAGAGGCCTTTGGCATTAAGAAAGCGGTGGATTTTTATGTTATGTCAACCAAGGGAAGTGGTTATCCATTTATCCTAGGAAGACCATGGCTAATGAAAATGCGAGCTTTGCACGATTGGGAGAGTGGGAAATTAATTTGCAGGAATGACAATCATAAGAAGGTTGTCTTTGACATGAAGGAGCAACGCCAAGAGGAGCTCCATGAAGAATCATCTCAAAGTGAGACGGAAGAAGGTTGGACCGATAGCACTTCAGAAGAAGAAAGTAGCGGCAGCATTACTGAAGAGGAGTCTTCCATCGAAGTCATGGGGGTAAGGTTTAAGCCAAGCAACCAAGAGACCTCTTGCCAAGGCTTGGAGGAGGTAGGTCCTCAAGAGAACGAAGGTGTTCAAGATGAAGGGATGCTGGAAGGTATGCTATCAACAACACTTACAAAGGATGAAAGAGAGGAGTTCAAATGTGTGCTAAGGAAGTTTCCTAGGCTTTTTGCTAAAGACTACACCGACGTGCATGGGGTAGATGTTGTTCAACACAAGATTGAGTTAAAGCCTGAGGCCACACCTAAAGCTCAGAAGCTACGAAGGCTAGGAGTTATAAAGGAATAGGCTCTACTCAAGGAGGTAAGAAAGCTTCTAGCAGCAGGTTTCATTTATCCAGTGGAGAATTCAGAGTGGGTCTCTCCTGTTGTTGTCACTCCTAAGAAAAATGGCAAGTGGAGGGTGTGTGTGGATTACTGTCCCCTCAATGAGGCAACAAAAAGAGATCACTTTCCCCTCCCATTCCAGGATGAGATACTAAATGAGGTAGCTGGTCATGAGAAGTACACTGTGTGCGATGGTTACTTAGGTTACTTTCAAATAGGGATTGCATTGGAGGATCAATTGAAAACAACCTTTATCACTCCTTGGGGTTGTTATGCTTTTAGAGTCATGCCATTTGGTCTGACAAATGCTCCTGCAACATTCCAACGTTTCATGAATATGGTGTTTCAAGCATTCTTTGGAAAGTCAACTAGGGTGTTCATTGATGATTTCTGTATTTATAGCTCAAAATCATTGCATCTACAAAGGGTAGAAGAAGGTTTAAAGAAGCTCTACGACATGGGAGGTCAACTCAACCCCGACAAGTGCCATATAGGTGAGGATGAAGTAATCTTGCTTGGTCATAAAGTTCCTTACAAAGGCATTGAAGTGGATCCTTCAAAGGCAAAGGCTCTTATTGAGCTACCATCACCCAAAAGTCTTAAGGAGGTCATCTCATTCATTCAAAAGGTGAAGTATATGTCACACTTCATTCACTTAGCCTCGGAGTTACTTCACCCTTTGCAAAAGTTGACACAACAAGTAGAATTTGCATGGTCTGATGAGCTTGAAGAGTACTTTTGTAACATTAAAGCCTTTTGGTCAGAGCTACCAACACTCATGCTTCCTTGTTGGGAGTACACATTCTTTGTTAGCTCTAGTGCTGGGAAAGAAACAATTGGTGCAGTTTTGCTACAACAAGATCCCTATAGTACCAGGATGCGGCCCTCTACTTTGCTAGCTAGTAGGGTCATGAATGCTTTAGAGAGAGGCTACACGGAGGCAAAACTCATGATGCTTTCTCTCATGTTTGCGATAAGGAAGTTTAGATCCTACTTGCTCCCAAAACCTTTTGTAATCCTCACCGCAGAGAATTTGTTCCCTTGGGTGTCATCTCAAATGAATCTTAGTACTAGGATCTCAAAGTGGATTATGGAGTTGCAAGAGTTTCAATACTCTTTCAAG
The DNA here is from genome assembly GCF_014529385.1 of Adiantum capillus-veneris. NCBI lineage: Eukaryota > Viridiplantae > Streptophyta > Polypodiopsida > Polypodiales > Pteridaceae > Adiantum > Adiantum capillus-veneris. Next base: position 8,415 of record NW_028221606.1, read on the forward strand.
GTAGAAGATGGTGTGCGTGCACAATTGGCAGGGATTCTCACTTATAGGGTGCATGAAAAGAAGATTAAGGTACCTGAAGTAAAGACCCTACCATTGCCACCACCAAAACGTATTCCTAATGCTTTTACCTTGTTCTTTGATGGAGCTTTTCGTCGAGCCACAGGAAAAGCAAGGGGAGGGCTAGTGTTGCTCAACCCAAGTGGAGAGGTGGTCATGAAAGAGAAGTTCAATCTACCAAGTTCAGCTAGCAACAATGAAGCAGAATATGACACACTACTTCATGGTTTAAAAATATGCATTGGCCATGGTATACAACGTCTCATGGTAAAAGGGGATGCACTTCTCATTGTGAAGCAGATTTTAGGCATTTGGGCATGCAAAAATGAAAGACTAAGGGCCAAAGTTCATACCATCCGTAGGCTATTTAATCAATTTGAGGAGGTGCAATTATATCATATTCCTAGGAAACAAAATGAAGATGCTGATTTACTTGCACAACAAGCCGTTGCATGTGTAAAGAAAGAAGTGCAGGTCATCATGGTGGCGGCTGTTGTGAAGCAACCGAGGTACCAAGGATTGGAGTCATTGGCTCCCATCATTGGCTACATTTTGGAGGGTGAGTTTCCACCAGACTTCACAAAAGCTCAGAAGAGGAGACTCATGAAGAAGGCAAGCATGTATCTCTTGCTAGAAGGCTCCCTCTATCAAAGAGGGAAGGATAAAGTGTGTTGAAGAGTACCAACTATCGAGGAAATTCCAGCCATTCCAAAAGGTTTGCATGAAGAGGCATGTGGTGGTCATTTTGCCCAAGAATCAACTGTGAAGAAGATTTTGCTTGCGGGGTATGTTTGGCCAAGCTTGTATGTGGACGTTCAACATTGGTGTAAAAATTGTCACAATTGTCAGATAAATGGAAATAGAAGATTGATTTATGGTCCAAGGCAAATCGTGCTTGCAAATGGACCCTTTGAAAAGTGGGGCATTGATGCTATGGGTCCTCTGCCTAGGACAACAAATGGTAAACTCTACATTCTAGTGGCTGTAGACTATATGACTAGGTGGGTGGAAGCACAAAGTGTGGCAAAGGTAAATGAGAGGACAGTGAGAAAATTCGTCTACACTCACATTTGTTGTAGATTTGGCACACCTTTGGAGATTGTTTCTGATAATGGTCCAGGGTTTAGAAAGGGATTGCTCACAGAAGTCTGTGAAGAACTTCACATTCTACATCGTCACAGTACACCCTACTATCCCCAATCAAATGGTTTGGTAGAAAAAGCTAATGGTGTCATTGCAAGAATCATTAGAAAGATGGTGCAAAACAAGACAAAATTATGGGATGACTTCTTGGATGGTGCCTTGTGGGCATATCGAACCACATATAGGGAAGCCACGGAGTTCACACCATTTCACTTGGTCTATGGTCAAGAGGCTTTGCAGCCTATCGAGCTCAACATTCCAACAATGCGACTTCATGTCAAAGTAGCACAAGATGATCAAGAAGTATGGATGGATCGACTTCTTACGTTAGTGGAGCTTGAGTGGAAAAGAGAAGCATCATATGAGTGCTACAAGAGGAAAGACACACAAGCGAAAGAAACGCACGACAAGAAACTGAAGGACAAAGGCATCAAGGAAGGAGAGCTTGTGCTAAGGTATGACAATCGACTTGACAATCGTTTTGATGCCAAGTTTGAAACTAGATGGCAAGGGCCATACATAGTCAAGAAGGTTTTCAATTCTAGTTACTATCAGCTTATGAACTTGAATGGTAAAGAGCACTCCAGGAAGGTAAACGGCTATCGCTTGAAGCCTTACTTGAGTCGCCTTCTACCAAAGGATCTACCAGAGCAAAAGGAAACTATCCCATGTAAGTATTGTTCCATGAAGCATGAGTGTAACACAAACCAAAATTCCAAGGGGCCAAAAAATGAAGATCTTGTCAAGGACTCTGAAGCACTCTCTTTGGAAAAGATTCTTTATGATGGTACATGAATATACCATCATCCTGGGGGAGGGCTAATGATAGCCGTTTTTCGGCTCTCTGTAATTTCCATAGTGAGTTATCTCACCCTATCAAATCACTCAAACACTGTGGTTACCCTCATCCTTTCACTGTATATAGGTGCGTGTGAGTTAGGGGACTTTTCCCATATCTCCTTACTGAAATAAAAAACCCTCAATTAGCTAGTCATTGGGCTAGTTGAGCCAAAAAAAAAAAAAAAAATAAAAAAAATAAGTATATTATGGCCCATGCGTATGTAAATATTTCTTTGTATATAGGGCCTAAATAAAAGATTTTTTCATAATTATTTTGGTATTTATTTAAATATTTCTACCTAGGTGTGTGTTATTTATGCTTTGTACATTGCCTCATCATTACCACAATTTTTCTTACCATTTTTCATACTCTTTATTCCATATAGAAATATTTTCATGTAAGCTTCTCTTATATTTGGTGTAACTCCACCCCAACAAAAATCCAAAAAAACTAGTTTTATTTATGTGTGTATTTTTTCACTATTGTGATTTTTCCCTTCCTACATCTATTTTTTTTTTTTCTAAAAAAATAGAACACCAAAAATATTTATCTTTTTATGATAGCCTCATAATGAGAGAGATTTCTTTTGACCCCTTTATATTTTTTCCACTTATATTATTTATATTTGACATGTACATATTTTAGACCCCTCAATATTTGATTTTCTTAGTTGTACTATTCACTTATATCATGATCTCAACAATATCTTCAATTATAGACCTACCAAATAAGATCAAGGGTAGGTGGCATGCATACATGCACTATGGAGGGCTCACTCTTGGAGGTATTCAAAAGAATCATCCAAAGAAGGACCCCACAAGGACCTTGTGCAGTGGAAAAAAACAGTCGGTTTTGCTGAATTTTTAAAGTTCACTTGCTCTCCGAATTTGAAAAGGTGATACAAACAAAAGTTGTAGCTCGTGGGCTGAAATTTTGCCTCAAATGTTTTCATATTTTTTTGAGCTACGACCTGTGAGCTATGATTTTATTAGTGGATCCCAGTTTTCCCATGCTATGCAGGCACACTCTCTCTTCCACTTTATCATTTTCCTCTTTCACACACACCTCTCCACTCATCATCCCCACCTCTCTCACCACTCCTCTCTGCACCCTACTCACCTTCTCCTCAACCTTGAAGAATAAGAGAAACCATGGTGAACTCATACCTCCCACACACAATTCCATTCCAAAATTGACCACCTAGTCTCATTTTTCCTACTCCAAATTACCCATATCTATCAAAAAAACCACAAAATTCAGCCTCTTCTCTTAAAAGACAGCATCATGGTGGTTGATTACTCAGCTTCAATTACCTTGTCTCTCAAGGAAGTTCAAGAGTGGAGAAAAAATGTACCGCCAAAGCTAGTGGACCGTCAACAAGCGTCAAAATTGGCCCTACTCAAGGCACTTGGAGCATCAACCTTGTAAGAAATCCACCTTTTCTTACCTCTTAAGAGTTTTTCTTCCTTATTTGTATCCTACATGGATACTCCCATTGTAAATATCCAATTCCATTTGTAAATTAATACTAACTCTACTAACACTAACCCACTGTGAAAAGTCCTATCACCTCCATTTCTCTCCTCTCTCTTTCCCCACCAACTTCTTGATAATTCCAAGCAAAAGAAATTAGATAAATTGCTGAAAATCTAACCCAACCATGGTTAGAGGAGTAACCCTAGCCTTCAAAATTGCTATAAAAGGAGGGTGTAGCTAGCACAAAAAGGGGGGAGAAGAAAGAGCACTATGCTATAGCTTGAGAAGCCAAGCTCAACCTCTTGAGAAGGAGCTCTTGAGTGGAATCTCATTGGCATTAGGCATATGTATGTGTTGTATTAGGGGTGATTAGCAAGGGAAATCTATGCCATTGTAAGAGAGAGTGATCATTCAATTGAGAGTAGGAAATCTATCATTTCTCCTACTAGTGTAAGCCCAACATTTGCTGAATCAAGGAGGGTAAATTTGAACTAAGCATGGATACCTTGTCTCCCTTCCAACGTGACGTCATGGACAATAATGATGTGTAAGTGTCTTGGTGTTTTATTTAAGTTCTTGATAGCTTGTCTCCGGGTATTTTTATCAATTTAGCCATAAATCCCACATGCTGTAAGAGGGCGACAGGGTGGAGAGGACTCCCCTGGCCTTAAAACAGTGATTGGGGTGGATTTTTTCTTGTGATGTGTTGTGGTGTAATTTACTCAGGCTATGTTGAACAAATACTAATCTCACTTTGATTGGTCATGACAGATTTGTAAGAAGGCATTAGTGCAACAAGCACCCCCTTCCCCCTTCTCTCTCTTTCTTACATATATATATTTATGTTTGCTTGATCATTAACGATACACTTCAAAGCAGCCCGAGCACCATCTCTCTCTCTCTCTCTCCCTCTCTCTCCCCCTCTCTCTCTCTCTCTCTCTCTCTCTCTCTCTCGTGTTTTAGTGTGTGAGAGTGTTCCATTGGTGTTAGGGTTAGTGTAAATTCCTTGCTTGTTTGTGGGTTGCTCTAACGATTCTCCTCTTTTGCGTCCTAGTTCGCTCTTAAACTAGGTGGTGTCCCTTGTGTAGTTGGGATTTGGATGTGGGTTTGTTGTTTTTGTTTGTGTTGTGTTGTGCCCCAGCCCCATTGAGCAGCACGGGAGCCTTAAAGGGTGTCTAGAGGTTGCTCTTCCTGTTGCCCGCCCCGGACCGCTTCACGTATAAGATAAGATCGCAGAATCTGCACACCGTATATGGTAAAGGCCGCAATTGAGAATGAGAGAAATACGAGGAGTGTGTTCTGTCAACGATAAACACAAGAAGAATGCTCAAGGAACGTCCAAAGATGTGAGAGACGTCACCCAAAAAAGGCAAGGTAAAGGAGACGTCAATAATATAAGAGTCCTCAAAATAGAGTGGCAATACCAATAGCAAAAAGCTAAATTTTCTCAAAAAATTTAACGCCAAAATTAGAAAAACGATCGCGGACGCTTCAAAAGAAGTAGGACGAAGAAAGCTGCTTCAAGCTCAACTGCAGTAAAAACAACATAACTTTCTGTTGTGAACTCCGATTGATGCAAACTTAGAACTCAAATCGAAGAGCTCGAGGAGACGAACAAATTTTGGATGAAAAGATCCACTGTGCTATGCTCCGTTGCACTTTTCCCGTTTCTCCAAATTTTGAGCAGAAGACCCCCGAAAATTGAGATGAAGTTCAGGGTGTCATCAACAAGAAAACGTATTCAACGATTAGATTGATTAGCAATAAACACCACACAAAATACTAATCATATTCTTCGTACACAAAATAACCACAGTTAACAAGAATCAATGCTCAACAATAAAATTTGTAGCATTTTTTGAATCTTACATGCGAATCGCATACACATATTGGTATGTCACCATGAATTCAATTGGCGCGTGACCGTTACCGCTCTAATACCATGTTGAGATGTAGAGAGAAAGAGAGAGACGAGACAAGAGACACACCATATACGCTCCCAAAGACTGATTCATTGAGGACAAGATAAAACTGTTGAGATGTAGTGAGAAAGAGAGAGACGAGACAAGAGACACACCATATACGCTCCCAAAGACTGATTCATATTGAGGACAAGATACAAATATATAGGTGAGACCAAGTTGAGTAGAGTGATCCACATATAGCTACAACACATTGAATAAGGTCTTGGATTCATTTAGGTATTCCAAATTATATAATGTAGAGGGCTCAATGTAATGCGATAGTAAAAACACTTGGATTCCATGTCTTTATAAGAAGCCCTTTTATGCAAAGAGGATTAATCATTCTTCAGAGCTCACTCTGGTGTGGTCACTCTATGGATGGCCTAGCATTGAGCTTAATGCTTATGCTTAGAAGGCTAGTGCATAAGAGAACTCGAAGCTACCCAAGAGAGTGTTGGTCTCCATGGTGACACAATTGAGCTATCAAAGGACAAGAAGGCATCTAAAATTACACAGGATTGCCCTAATACAATATGTATGGCCAGGTGCTTTCATACTATTTAGACTTTCAAAGCTCCATTGATTTTCAGTTGTGCAAAAAGGTGGGTGACATTACTACCGAATAGGCCTTGGCTTATTTAAAGCAACCTGCACAATAAGCAGGAAGTGCAAGAAGCTCTCTGAAGGTTGCATGCACGCTACATGGCATTTCATAACACACACACACACAGTAAGCTGTTGCCAGTGCAATTCATGCTCATAAGCACTTATGCATAAGCTGAAAAGCAACGCATAACACACACACACACACACAGGTCATGGTTGCCAGGGCAACTCCTGCTCGTAGGCAGTAGTAGCTCTCCATCTCGGAATAATTCTCAATGCAAGCAACAAAACCTCGAGTGCCGGATAGCATCCACTCATGAACCCAAGGCTAACCAAGGCAACACAATTCCAAAACATCTAATCAACTACTCAAGGTAAAAACAATGCTTCACTTTACATATTGCATGAGGTATTGCATACCTTAAGGCTTTCAAAAAAAAGTACACCAAGAGTAGCCAAGATGACTGGCTCTAACAAAGAATTTCTATGTTCTGTCTTCCTTCTATAAAATCGTAGTTTTTTTCATACACGAGCATAGGAAAGCACACAAAATGCGTTTTATTAGACTAAAACATAACCATGTTTTGATACAACACACATGCATACACACATGGGCATCACTACACGAAAAAGAAAAAATAAATGGGAAACACCACAGTATCATATCTCCAAATAAATACACGCATATATGCATAAGTAATACTAAACAAGTATTACTAATAGGCTAATTCAGTTCAGGTAAAGATCTCTGCTCTCATCTGGTAGGAGTTCCGGCTTTAACTCGTACTTTGTCATATATCAAAGTATCTTGTAATGTAATTTTTATCAAGAAACGGTTTTTTTTTCTATACACAATGTGCCTTTGCAAGCAATATTTAAGTTTATCAGTATATGGTTCTTAAAGATGGAGTTTTAAATTCAAACACACACATACCCACACACAGACCATCTATATATTAGCATGTATTCCTACAAAATGGGTATCCCTAGCAATGTATGTGAGTATGCATGAAGAAGACAAGCTGACCCAAATCCATACTTTATCCACATCAACATAGACACTTCAAATTAATTTCTCCCATATCCAAAAGTCTGCACTACAATAGTCTTCAGCAATCTTTTATAGTTATCTTAGCCCATTTTCCTTTGCCAATTTCCAACACATAGCTTAGAATAAGTGCAGCAGATATGATTTGCTAAGTGAAGCAAATATGCATTTCTTAGTAGTCTTTTCAAACTATCAAAAATTCATTACAAAAGCACCAATAAATTGATAACCGAATAATGAGCTTTGAGACACCAAGCATTGCACTAGTAGATTTTGGAGTGTTTGGTGCTAGCTTTTGGAGCGCTTTTGAGAGAAGTGCTTTTGGGGATCTGCCTTTGGGAAACACTTGTACTATTTATAAGAGCCCCTGGGACCTCACTTTTCAAATGATCTAGACACAAAGTCTAAGAGAAAAGGACCGTTCTGGCATAATAATAAAGAAATACCAAAAGGGGCACCAAGGCCAGTGCATCTGGGCATGGAACTCTTGACTCTCTCTTTCTCTCTCATAAATTTAAACGATTTTGTAGTTGTTGTTCATGTGTTATTGATTTCTTGCTTGGAGTTTCCAAGCCTATAAAAGTGGTATCAAAGCTAAAAAATATTATTCTTCTACAAAGGGCCTGATCCCTTCTATAGCACACATGGGTTCACGTGAAGAATCTCACAAAGACAATACCTCTCAGTGGGGAGGTGAAAAAAGTTGAAAATTGTCATGGAAACTGAAGAAATCAATGAAGATTTAGGAAATTTTTTGGTAGGGAACTATTCTAGAGCAAAGTACATGTTGGAATTAGGGTTGCAGAAAAACACATATAGCTTGGAGAAGACGAAGGAAGCTCAAGGCACACAACAGAGAGTATATTAGTTAGTGTGTAATGGAAAGATAGATAGCCCTAGAGTGATGGACATATATACAATGCACGGGGAAAAAAACCTCATAGTGAGGGAAAAAATACCCCGGCGGTCCTAAGTGTGTTCACACACATCACTACCACATGTATATGGTAGCAAATCTCCCTTGGAGTGATGTGATGAACGAGAGCTGGCACATAGAGTAAAGGGAAGTTCTATGCCCTGAGGACATGATCAATCCACAAAGGGAAGTAAGCCCGAAGCTTTGCAAAAAGCTTCGAACTTCTCATGAGACAATGCCTTTGTGAAAATATCTACAAGGTTATCCCATGTTGGCACATAAGCCAATCTGATCTCTCCTACTGAGAGCCTCTCCTTGACATAGTGCTAATGCACCTCAATGTGCTCAATTTAATCCCATAGTAGACACACTTGGAGTCCATGTCTTTATAAGAAGCCCTTTTATGCAAAGAGGATTCATTCTTGACAGTTCACTCTTGTGTGCTCACTCTATGGATGGCCTAGCCTTGAGCTTAATGCCCATGCTTAGAAGGCTAGTGCATAAGAGAACTCGAATCTATCTTGTAGAGTGTTGGTCTCCATGGTGACACAATTGAGGTATCAAAGGACAAGAAGGCATCTGAAAGTACACAGGATCACCCTAATAAAATATGTATGGCCAGGTGCTTTCATACTATTCTGACTTTCAAAGTTCCATCGATTTTCAATTGTGGATAAAGGTGGGTGACATTACCACCTATAGAGGTAACGGACTAGCTCTTGGAATTAAGTGCACTCATGTGTGGCAGTTTGTAGATGATATTTTTCATTTTCTTGAAAGGGAAAAGCTAACCCTTGATGAGATTGTTAACAAGGGATGAAGATGGACACAAGAGATGACAAAGGGGAAGAGAGAGAGAGACAACTCAAATTGTGTAGAGCACCCACTGAGTACACATATATAGTGGGGACTCCTAGCTATATATAGCAGAGGGGTTGGTATATATAGCTCCAACACCCTCACTCAAATAGGAGTCCCTAAGTGTGGATGAGAAAACCCTTAGACGTAGAAGGGAAAACACAGTCTAAGTACAGTAGATTAATGAATTCATTAAATAGAAACTATTCTGGAATTCATGTCGCTCGTTAAAGGATAAATAACGTGATATATTCTTGAAATATCATGGGAGTTTAAATAGAGAAGGTAAAAATAACGTCGTCAATAGACTGCAAGGTAAAAATAGACATGCTACCGATTGGGGCCGATGGTTGCTGCCTCTATCTTCCCGTTCTCTCTCCGCTTCCTAGAGTGTTGCTCCTACTTTCACAATTCTCGGTTCTGCACGCTACTTAGTTTTCCTTCTAATAGCAAGCCATTCTTTGCGTACTGTCTCTGCCTTCCAGAGTGTTTCTCCTACTGTCATAGCAACCCTCAGCGGCTTAAACCGGCTCATCGTTTCCAACTTCTCTAGCCGCTAGCAACCCATCAATAATATGGAAAAGCTTGCAGGCCTCAAGCATTTTGCAAAGGTGGAGAGCAATAAATAAAAGCATTGCTATAGCGGCTACTAAAACATCCGACGCGCTGTTCATGCGCATTCATGTTTACTTAAAATAACATCAAATTAAAAGTAGAATTCTATTCTGTACATAACAATTAATAAAAAGCGCTATTGTAGATGATGCTGCGATTCTCTCTACTGCAAAATTCCATGATGCAAGGCTCTCTCTAGTGCAATCTTTTGATGAAGAACATTAGACAAAGCACTTATAGTTACGTTCTTCTGCATGTATTGTCATACATGCAAAGAAATAATGGAAAGCAAGAATATCGACTTAGCTCGATGTTGTGAATTTGTTTCCGTGACCACAATATGTTGCCTTGCATGTTGAGGCTTATCACAATCGAGCTCTGATACCATGTGACAAGGACAACCGAGACGAGTGTGAGAGAGGGAAAGCAAGACAACTCCAGATTTGCAATCCCCAAAGTGTGTATAGAAAGCACACACTGAGTACACATATATGGTGGGGACTCCTAGCTATACATATCATAGGTACTGGTATATATAACTCCAACAATATATAGCACAGGGGCTGGTATATATAGCTCCAACACCCCCACTCAAATAGGAGTCCCTAACCGTGGATGAGAAAACCCTTGGGGGTAGAAGGGAAAAATCAACAGCACCATGTACATACACTATTATATTAGCAATTATCAAATATTACAAAATGAGTTTTCTAGAAGCTACATCATTCGATAATATACAATGTGTTCTTTCAAATGTCTTTGGAAGTACATGATGCAATATCTTTGAGACCTTGTACATGATGCTTGACATGACTTTTATCTTGTAAATGACATCAGCCCAAGAAACATATCAAAATGTGAAGGTTAAAAGAATGATCACATCACATTTTCCTTAGAGACGGTTCGCTATGGTGCTCTAGAGACGACACAGAAACAAACGTAAAGTTGTTGCAATCACATGTGCACAAAGTCGGTACATAAATTATGTAAAACAGTAGTGGTGCATAGTCACAACTACCAAATCCCTAATGACAAGAATCATAATAACCATAGCACCAATGGTGACTTGGGTGCATGCAACAAGATGATAACTACCATAGCACCAATGACAACGAGGGTGCAATAAGACAATAACACCCATAGCATCAATGATCATGAGGTTGCAACTTGAGGCTACATGGAATAAGATGATAACAACCATAGTACCAATGATGACAAGGGTGGAATAAGACGATAAAACCCATAGCACCAATGACAATGAGGGTGCAATAAGACAAGAACAATGATAGAAACATGAAGTAGCTATAACAAGGGTGCAATAGAATGATATCAACCATAGTGCCATTAAATTTTTGATTTCACAAAAATCAAGGTCTTTGCTATAAAACAAGAAACCAGGATTCCAAGTACTCATAGATTAATAAACGGTGAATTATCACATCACCAAGAAAAGAATTAGTAAATTCCTTATGTACAAAACATAAATTTTAAACTGCATGAATCATGTAATTAATGATGGATATCAAATGACGTTTTATGACAAGAGCAATGAGTAATATTTTTCCAAATACTCTAACTTGTTCAGACTTTATTATATACCCAAGGGGATATGAAAACTTGAGCCTGATCGAAGAAAATAGAGCCAAAATAAGCAATAAAAATAACAAGATAATGAACCATGTGTGGTGATTACCATGCATTAAACCATCCACTATGATTACCATGCCCTAAACCCAAGTCATGTGGACGTGCATGACCATTCCCCTTACGTAAATTCACATAGGAAGTCAGTTTGAGTCATAACCCTTAAAATCACTATGTGGAAGCGTCATCATCTCGCACCATTAGCCACTAATAAGTGAACGCTACTTATAACAAAGAAACACACTTTATTTATAGCCCACCATCAAACATTACAAGATTTTAACTAGCATTCTAAAAGATAAAAGACAAAAGTAAAAATAGCTCTTCTTTGTCAATGTGTGGCTGATTGTTGGGGGCGGTCATAGCCGTCGTGAGGGGACTTGAATCGAGAGTCGATACTGAACCATGTTACAAAATTAGTCCAAGTGCTAGTATTTGAGAGGCAAGATATAACTAGAAAGGCATGTGGCCTTTAAGATTAATATCTTGTAGTTGATTATCACGTCAGTCCGATAAACAAGGTTTCGTGGTGTCGCTTATCATCATCGTGGCTTTATGTACCATGGTATCACACTATTCACCATGGCATTGGAGATGCCTAGAAGAATTTTGAAATAGAAATCATCATGGCTCTACATGCCATGGCATAAGAGATACTTTCTTCAAAACAAATAAAAACTGTAAAATAGTAATCATCATCATGGCTTTACATACCATGGCATCAGAGACACTATTTTTGCGAGGAAATGCAAAATCTACAAAAGCTCAAAGACAATGACTAGTAAAAGATAACGTCTTGCTAAATTCACATGAAGACCATCCCACACGTTAGTCTACCATCATAAAATGATCATAAAATTATGTGAAGTATGTTATGACAAATAATGACAAGATCAATAGCATGTATCAAGAAACAAAGACATGGATGGAGAAAATAAAGACACATTATATGATATCACAAGTGCAGAGGACCCTTGTGATATAATAATAAAGGAATACTGAAAGGGGCACCAAGATCAGTGCATCTGGGCATGGAACTCTGCCGTGCCGTGTTGACTCTTACTTGGAGTTTCCAAGCGTATAAAAGTGGTATCAAACGTCAAAAATATTCTTCTTCTACAAAGGATCCGATCCCTTCTATAGCACACATGGGTTCACATGAAGAATCTCACAGAGACAATACCTCTCAGTGGGGAGGTGAAAAAAAGTTGAAAATTGTCATGGGAACTGAAGAAATCAATGAAGATTTAGGAAAATTTTATAACAGGAAACTATACTAGAAAAAAGTACAAACACGTTGGAATTAGGGTTGCAGGAAAACACACATAGCTTGGAGAAGATGAAGGAAGCTCAAAGCACAGAGCAAAGAGTATATTACTTAGTGTGCAATAGAAAGATAGATAGCCCTAGAGTGGTGGGCATATATACAATGCAAGGGGGAAAAAACCACAAAAAATGCCACGATGCTCTTAAGTGTGTTCACACATCAGTACCACATGTATATGGAAGCAAATCTCACCTTGAGTGATGCGGTGAATGAGATCTTTCACATAGAGTAAAGGGAAGTGACATGCCGTGAGGATAGGATCAGTCCACAAAGGAGAGTAAGCCCAAAGCTTTGCTGAAAGCTTCGAACTTCTCAAAATACAGTGTGTTTGTGAAAATATCTGCAAGGTTCTCCTTTGTTGGCACATAAGCCAAGCTGATCTCTCGTGCTAAGAGACTCTCCTTGACATAGTGGTAATGCATCTCAATGTTCTTTTTGCGAGCATGAAAAAATGGGTTCCTCGCAAAACTGCCAATGCGCTCAGAGTGTCAGTGTAGATAGTGTTGGCAGTGTCGGTGTAGATAGTGTTGGTAGTATTGTCTCCAATACCCAAATCATCCATAAGGCGTCTGAGCATCAAAACTCAATGGTAGCTATGAAGACTGGCCTGTACTCAGTCTCACAACTGGAAGTGTCCATAGTAGGTTGCTTCTTGCTCAACCATGATATACATGAGCTGCCAAGCATGAAACAAAAACCACTTGTGGACACTTGTGTGTCAAAACAACCAGCCCAATCTAAGTCCAAAAAAGCATGTAAGTCTAGCGCCACTGATCCCCCCTTGGGATAAAACAATCCAGACTGTAAAGTACCACTCTAGTGGCAAAAAATCCTCTTGACAGCCAGTCTATGCTTACACCTTGGGCTATGCATAAATTTGCTAACCTTCCAACAACAGTTTCGTAAAGAGTGATATCTGCAGGATCATCAGCATCATAAAGACTCAATTTCAAACCTGTTTCCATATAAGTGGCAATGTCTCTATGCAACTTTTCTGGCACAACACAATACCACCATCACACTGTTTAAACCTATATCCAAGTAATGATGCAATAGTCCCAAATATTTCATCTTAAAGGTAGCATTCAAATTAGCCTTGAATTCAACGATATGTCTCTCATTTGGTCAAGTGATTAGGAAAACATCCACATAAAGAACCACAATGAGAAGGACATTACCCTCACGCTCTACATACAATGTTCTTTAAGTTGGACTGTTACAAAATCCTTGTTTGATCAAATGAGTGTGAGCCTTCTCATACCAAGAACGAGGAGATTGCTTCAGCCCATACAACACTGTTACATTTGCACACCTTATCCTCTTGTCCTTTCTTGACAAAACCGCGAGGCTGCATTACATAAACTTCCTCAAATATGTCACCATTCAAGAAGCAGTAACAATGTCGGATTGATGTACATCCCAACCAAAGTAAGCGATCGATGCACATAGAAAATGCACAGTAGTCATACGACAAGTGGGAGGAAAATTCTCTTCATAATCCATGCCTTTTTGTTGTGCATAACCTTTTACTACAATTCAAGCCTTATGATGATTAATCTCACCATCTAGATCGCGTTTCAACTTGTAGACCCACTTTGTACCAATGGTATTTTTTCAAGGAGGCAAATTACATAAAGTCCATGTGTCATTTTCTACAAATGCATCTTATTCTGATTGCATGGCAGCCATCCAATTTTCTAAACATTGTGCTTCATAAAATGACTGAGTTTCCTCAACATCATGTGAGCTAGATATAACCAAAGCATAACAATCTGACACTACAAGAAGTCGCACAGAAATTGATGCAGATACTGACAAAATAGCGTTAATTTTTAAACTAAAAAGGGTTGAAATAAGCCTCGAAAGAGACGCTAGTATCGTACCATTGGTATAACCATCGGTATAGCGGGCATCAAAATACATCTTTAAATAGGCGTCAGAATATGAAACGTAATAAGCAACGGTATTTATATAATAAATTCCGACGCTCATACCATTGCCCCTAGCGATGGTGATACCTTTACCTGTACCGACGACCAAAACCTGCATTTTTTTTTTTGAGAAGAGGGGGTTGGGAACTAATGCTGCATATATTGCAGCAAAAGAAAATAGCCTTGTCTGCTCAAAGAAATAGTGCACAAGCAACTGCACTCCACCTACATGCTGACGCTAAAGAGCGAGTGTATGGCAATTAGCAAAATTGTAAGAATAACATAACTTGTTAACATAATTAAAACATGAGTCAAAAACTGTAAAATCATAAAAATAACCTATTTGCCATACCATGGTAACTTGCTTGTCATACCATAAATATAACAGCCATACCATCATTGCACAACCATATCCATTAGATGATTTTCATACCATCATAGCAAAACCATAATCTTAAGTTGACTGTCAAACCTTAACCATAGCATATGTGGCATACCATAAACGTAACCATAAACCATAAACATAACCACTACAAAACTGTACATACGCAAACAATCACTGAGTGAAAAGACCGTCATGGTAATGCCTCCCAATTGACGTCCTCTCCCTCCTCTTGCAGCAGCTGGGTCGATAGGGCCACAAGTCCATGCTTGTACCTATACCTCTCCTCTTGACGTGTCGGAAGGCGCTTCACCGAAACTTCCTGCAAAATTATGGTTTAATCATTAGACAAATCTTCAAAACAACATATATATATTATCAATAATTTAAACCATACATATAGTACTTACAAACTCATGTCGAAGCGTATCGTAGCCTCCACTCCCAAGATGTGACGCTATAGCAGACTCCAAATGTGCTCTGGTTGCATCTCTCTACTACTGAAATCTATCGGGATTGTCTTGTGTCTCTCGTGCAATCCCCGTCCACTCTTGTGCATCCAACCATGCTGGCTTCGGACTCCCGTCATTGTACCTCTCTCTTGCCTCTGACCGTTGGTGTGACATTGTGGACCTCTCCACACTCAAAATTGAGTTGTTCGAGACTTGATCGTACCCCTCTAACGGCCTGTACTCTCTTTGAATGGCCTGCGGTATAGAGAACTGAAATTTCTGCACCAGTGTAGAGCGCCGTGCGTGCAAGACTTTGTATCATCTCGCCCTCCTCACCGTTGCTATCATGCCGTCAATATGAACGGGATAGCTAAGGTTGGTCCAACAATACTGCGTTCAATGTTGTCACCTTCTATGTTGGAATCCATGTCAAAGAACGCGTCCAACATCTGCTCCATCTCTACTTCTTGAAATGCCGCTTCAGGTATTAGTTGGAAGGACTCAGTCTCGATGGCTGCTCGTTTGAAAATCGTCTTATGAGGGATGAAGCTGGAGCAATATCTACTTGTTGAAGACTTTGACTTTCAATCTCAAGACCATGAGATTGATAACGTAGGTCTTGTACTTGCTCTATCGGAAAGAGACCGTGATTGCGTATGTGTTGGTTGCAGATTTTTTGTTTTTGAAAGATCTGATGCTTGCAATGCGCACAAGGAAACGCCATCCTATCGTCCATACTCTATCTACCAATGATGCAACAAATAATTAAAACACTCTAGTTGTTAAAACTACACGCTACTAAGTACATGACAAGATTTAACAACCTCACATTCTCTAGCCAGGCCCGATCCCCGCACACCCCAGTCTAGAGATGCATGGAGATTATGACCACATGGTAATAATATCATCTTTATTGGTCAATGACTATATATTAAAGTTCTTGAAGGCTGTGTGTACTTTTGAAGTCCGATTGCATTTTTTCAGCTATTTTTTGCTAGCGCTAATAACCTCGCATTCTCTAGCCAGGTCCAATCCCTGCACACCTCGGTCTAGAGGTGCATGGAGATTAGGACCACAGGGTAATAATCTCGTCTTTATTGGTCAATGACTATATATTAAGGTTCTTGAAGTCTATGTGCACTTTTGAAGTTCGATTGCATTTTTTCTACCATTAATTTGATGCTAGCTCTAACCTAACCCATAATCTAACCTAACCTATAATCTAACCCTAACCTAACTTAATGTAACCTATATAACCTAAACCTAACCTACCCGAAGTCCGTTTGTGGTTTTAGAAGTACACGTGTCATCTTCGAAGTCCGATTGCATTTTTTCTACTATTAATTTGACACTAGCTCTAACCTAACCTATAATCGTTATGTCTAACCTATAATCTAACCTAAAGTAAAACCTATACCTAACCTAACTTAATGTAACCTACACTACAAGAGGTTATGTGCTCTTGTGACGCTCTTAGCGACGGAAATACACTGGGTTTTTATAACCCCCGGCGTCGCTATAACCGTCGCTAAAAGCGTCGCTACGAGAGCGTCGCTATCTGCGTCGCTATAGGCGTCGCTATAGGCGTCGCTATATAGCGACGCTCATAGCGACGCCTATAGCGACGCTTATAGCGACGCTTTCACAGAAGAGTATAGCGACGCATATAGCGACGCTACAGAGCCATAAATATCGACGCTTATAGCGATGCCTGAGAGAATATTTTTTTGGTGGCAGGGCATTGAATGCCCTGCCACCCATCAACCATATTGTACTTGATTCACTTTTTAAAAAAAGTGCAAAGGTAAATAATAGACCCAAAATAGTCACCCACAAGACGCATTGTTTGCAAAATTGACAATTGTACACATCATAGACAAACTGAATTGATTGGCAAATGTAATAATGACAATTGTACAACATCATAGGCATAAAGAATTGATTGGAAAAAGGAATTGCGGTGACAAATGTAATAATATACATGGTTCAAAAAGACGTATAAAATCCGTCTCATGATACATAAGCTATGAGAAACCCTAAACTAATGCTATCTAGCTACGGCTAAACTGACGTCGTCTAATCAGACGTCTCATCGCGTCCAAGCGGCGTATCTGTCGGATTCTGCAAAAAAAGACAATAAGACAGTTTTCAGTAAATATAAACATATAACGACATTTATAAAACAATACAAAAAATAAAAAAGAGTAAACCCTAATACTAACCATGCCGCCGCGAGAACTGAGAATGTCCATCAGGGCGTTTAAGCCCTTCCTGCCTGCGTACTCGCGCTCGTACGGTGTGGGATCACGTCCTGTCATCGACCACTGTCAAAACATACAAAGATTTCATTATGTTAGAACTAAAAAACTCATAAACCCTAAACTATCGAACATGCATAAAGAGCAATGTGAAAAGACTTACAAAATCGGCCTCAAATGATGCCCATCCACCGCTCCCCAAGTGGTGCGAGCTCCCTGCCTCTACTCGCGCTCTGGCTGCATCCTTTTGTTGCTTCCACTTGTCGGGATTCTCGCGCGCTGCTTTCTTTGCATTCTTCCAATCTTCTTTGGCCAGCCAATCTGGCCTATTCCACCCATTCTTGATTGCTTTTTGCACTTCGGAACGCTTGTGTTTGCAGTATTCGCGCATTCGAATCTTCATCAGGTCTTCATTGAAGCACTGATCCCGTGTTGGAACGAGAAACTCATCATGAAGTATGCTGATGACTCTGTTTTTTAAATCACTTGGTACTTCACTCCATTTGTTTAGTATATAGTGTCCAAACAGCTGAGAGCAAAGACCACGCATGCGCGAGATCACCTTCTTGCCGTCATCATCCATGATGATGCCGCCGCTGATGTCGACGGAGTAAGGCAAGCCCTCTGGCCGGTGACGCGTGAACCTGGGTGTCCCGGCAGGGGTCTCTAGCGGCGTGTCGATGGGGGTACGGACGTCAGGTGTCTCCATCGGCGTCTGGGCGCCGAAGCGAGGAGTGTCGAGTGGGGTGGCTCCTGGCGGAGTAGGTAGAGGTGTGTAGCTTCTAGGAACAGTCAGCCGTGCAAAACCTAGCGTAGACGGCGATGCTGTGGCTGGTGTGGGGGCGGGCAAAGAAGGGGAGGGTAAAGAGCCTCGTCGAACACGAGGCGGTGTGGAGGCATCGGTGGCGGAATCCCCACAACAACCGCCATCGCCACCACTAGAGCGCCGGTGTCTAGACGAGTGTGACGCTCGTCTTGTCGACGCCGAAGCTTCGGAGCGCGCCGAATGCTCCGAAAGAGAGGGAGATGCGGATGGTGTAGGAACGCGCGATGATGCGCTAGAGCGATGACACTCCACGTACCACTGTCTCTGCTGCGGTGACAAAGAAGAAAGAAACTCCTCATCATCCATACCTGCATTAAACACACGAATATTTAAACTTAATATTGAATGAATAGAGTAGACAATGACGCAAAGACCATTAAATACAATGACGTAATGACGCATATAAATACAATGACGCAATGAATCGAGTGGTAGAAGAGGCAAGTCGAAAACTCAGAATTTTCAATCAAAAGATGTGAGCGCGAGTAGAAAAGAGCGTTACACACCATGGAAGCTACTTAGAGAGCTAGAGCTTTTACAGCACGGAGCAAAATTGTTCAAATACAATATTTGTGGCTTTAAGAGATCTCTCTCTCATCCTCGCATAACTCAGCATAACTTCCTATATCTATATAGAGCTCTCCGTTTAAACACATATCCTCTGTTTCATTTTGTAGCTCCTCTGCATGCACCCCATATAGAGTAGTAGCATCTTGATGCTCGTCTGGCACCACCGCAGCGGCTTCTGATTGAGCATCTTCTCTGATCTCCTCCATTGATGTCGTTGTGATTGGCACATGGTAGCCTTCATACGTCCTTACACTACGAGGGGCTACCTCTATGACGTACCACCAGTTTGATGTAGACTTTGTAGGATGAAATACTACCTGCCAGAGCCACATAACTTACATGAGAGCTTTCCAGCACATAACTTGTAAAAGGGGGATGTTAACTATTTATATACTTACTTGTTCACAATGCTCGGGTAGTACGAAAGTGTCTCTTAGGTCAGTCCATTTCTTAGTAGAATCCACCTCAAGAAAACCAGACTCTCCTCTACGCACAGTAGCGTTTCGACCCTCCATGATTATCTTGAACCATTGCACGTCGAACAAGTCGACAAAAAATCCTCTGTAATCGATCCTCAAAATCTCTTGCAGCGTGCCGAAGTAAGTGAGTTCCGCCACCACGGGATCTGCATCAGAGGAACGTCGTCGACTAGACTGTTCAAATTTTGCCATGATTCCACAATCTTGAGTAAAACGCTTTTTGTCGATTCGTTCCACCCTAAAATGTCGACCTTTCCACCATGCTGCTGTGTATGACTTATACTACAACGAACAAAGATTATGAGTGGCCGTTCAAACGTTTATAAATAAAGTCACTTGCTAGTCGTACATTGCAAACTTACCTTGGTCGCGCAACCCCGAGAGTACTCCCACTCTTCTTCAGTCACTTCGTCACCGCATTGTTGTGCGCTTTTCAATTGGTTGTGCAACCATCTTAAGCTCATGAAGGTTGGTAGGCTCTCCAGAACCGCTGGATAGTGCATCGGTGGTCGTCTTCCCCGTCTCCACTCGATTCGTGCCCTTTGTCGCTCTTGCTTTGCATCCTCATATTGTGAAATCCACTTTTGCATCACTGGATTGTGAAGCATGCAAAATCGGTTGATTTTAGCCTCTAGATCTTCCGTCATCTTCTTCTCAACACCGAGATTGCACATGACAATCCCAGATATGCGCTCATCATCTATGGTTCGCCATAGCGTGTCCCGGGATTTATCAAATCCGTCTAGCCACTCTCCAATGTACACTAGGGACTCTGATACCAACCAACCTTCTGCCATGCTACCCTCCGGACGTGCCTTTTGTCGCGTAACACATGATTCTCCGGAAGATACGCTTGATGACCTTCGTAGATTTGCTTCTTCAGTGAGGGTGCCCTACGTGCATTCAGTCTAGGTCCACATGTGACACATGCTCTGTATCCGCTTGTTTGAAGCCCTGCATGTATACACATGATAATAGATCAACTATGGGGAAAAACAAGATTTACAGTGTCTGAGAGAGGAGTGTCAATAGATCACCTGAGCATTCTGTTAGCCCGGGATAGTCATGCATGGTCCACATTAGAATACCTCTGATCAAAGCATTCCGTCGTCCTGTGTGTCGGCTCATATCCACCACCTCTATGCCAATCCACAATTGTTGTAGCTCTTCCAATAGTGGACGAAGATACACATCCATATTCCCCACTTTATATCGCCCTGGCACAATCAAGCCTAGCCATAGGTGCCCCTTCTTCGTAGTCAACCACGGGGGAATGTTGTAGTTGACGATGACAACGGGCCATACACTGTAAGATGTTGATCTTTGACCAAATGGATTTACGCCATCCATAGCCAGGCCTAAGCGCAAATTTCGAGCTTCCCTGGCAAAATCCGACCATGTTCCATCTATATGTTTCCAGGCTGCGCAATCTGCAGGAATTCGTAGCACACCATCCGAAGATTTATTCTCCTCATGCCATGATGCTAGGGCGGCCATGGACTTACATTCGAAGAAATGCTTGATGCGAGGAAGCAAAGGAAAATGTCGCAAAACCTTTTGTGGAATTTTTGTCCCGGGGAGATCTACTCGATATCTTTCGGAATCACATTTCGGACACTTCTCCATGTCTGTGTATTCCCCTCTGAAAAGAATGCAGTCATTAGGACAAGCGTGGATAGAATTGTAATCCATCCCCAAGTTTCGCAAAATCTTTCTTGCTTCATCTCGGGAATCTGGCATCACATTGTCAGCTGGTAGAATGTGCTCTTTCAGCAATCTACACAACATAAAAATATGATACAGTCGTGTAAAAATCTATCAGATCATTATACACCATGAGTTCTATTAAAGTAAACTAATTGTAATAGATCACCTGAAAAGCGTTGTGACGCTAGTGTCACTCCATCCAAACTTTGCCTGCATGTTGAGAAGAACCAGGAGTGCTTTCAATCTAGACATACGTGCTCCATTATACAATGATGTATCGGCTTCACTTTTCATATCATCATAGATAAGCCTTTCTGAATCCATGATCGTGTCGATCATTTCATCAATCTCGGGCTCAAACATTGCCTCGTTGGGAATGTGCTCTGCATGATCATCCCCCGAGCTGTCAGAGGCTACATCTTGTGGCCTCACATATGCTGCTTGACCAAAGCGCCTGCGAATACGTCTATTGGGTTGCAAGATTGCTGCTTGTTGGCCAGCGTCAGAGTCCGACGAGTTATAATTGGCAACAACTCGATCTATAATAGATGGATCGAACTCGCCAAATTCACGAACGTGCTGCAAAGAAACACGTCTTGTCCGTCGCACAGCATGCTTGCATTGATTACAAGGACATAAGACCCTCATTGAGAGATAGGTGTTTCGGTTGGACGGTCCCACATCCTCGTCGCTACTCATAATGAGGATAAAAAACTTATAACCTAGACAACAAATTTAATATTCTATTGGCATTCTTCGTCTTATCTCTCTCTCTCTCTCTCTCTCTCTCTCTCTCTCTCTCTCTCTCTCTCTCTCTCTCTCTCTCTTTACCTCACATTCTCTAGTCATGTCCAATCCCCGCACACCTCGGTCTAGAGGTGCACGGAGATCAGAACCACCGGGTTATAATCTCGTCTTTATTGGTCAATACCTATATTTGTGGGTACAAGAAATCTAGACACCCACGTCTACATGATACTGCATGTAGTGGACCAAATCCCTTTGCCTCTTCTCTAGCTGTAGCACTTCACTTCATCTTAGCATCTTTTCACAGTAGATCTTTTCACTGTTCGTCTAACTCTAAACCCTAAACCGTAAGTAATTCTTGCGTGGACTCGATCTAACGTAAATAAGCGTAAATCTAAATAAACGTAAATCTAACTAAAAATAAAGCTAAATCTAATTTAACGTAAGTCTAATGACTAGAGGTTGTCTAGATGGTCATTGTGTCGGGGATGTAGTGACTCTTGCCGCCCTGAAGATCCACCTTCTTCCCTATCTTCTGAAGACATTTCACCAGTACTTTTGGATCGACGGAGCCCACTATGAGTGAAGGCAGCAATACCCTATATTCCATTGAGGGCTTTCTTCACCCGCTTCATGCAGGCATCGCAGTCTATGGAGACCCGCATCTAATCTAATATAACGTAAATCTAAATCTAGCTTAAATAAACGTAAATCTAGTTAAAAATAAACCTAAATCTAATTTAATGTAAGTCTACATATAACCTAATCTTTAACGTCTTTTAAGATAGTTTTCTACGACGTTATAACTCTCTTCTTCCTGTGTGTGTGCGCGTGTGTGGATGTGTGTGCCAATAAAAAGAGATAAATGGTATAACCTTTCTATCACCCATGCCAAGTATGATAGATTGATTATGCCATTTCTCTCTTGAATAATAGGTCTTCAGTTCAACTCCTCGTCGGCTAGATCTTTAGGTCTTTTAATTTTAATTAGTTTCCTACGACGCTCCCTTAGTTTCTCTTTCTTTCTCTCTCAATGTGTGTGCGTTTTTTTGGATCGTATGCATGTTTTCTTTCTCTTTTCCTCTCTCAATGTGTGCGTTTTTTGTTTATGCATGTTCTCTCTCTCTTTTCCTCTCTCAATGCGTGCGTTTTTTGTTTATGCATGCTCTCTCTCTCTTTTTCTCTCTCAATGTGTGTGTGCATTCTTTGTTTATGTATGTGTGTGCGTTTTTGCACTCTCTCTCGCTCTCTCTCTCTCTCTCTCTCTCTCTCTCTCTCAAAAACACTATATGTGTGTGTGTATGTGTGTGTGTGTGAGAGAGAGAGCGAGGGAGAGACAAAGAGGGGAAGGGAACATGAGAATGAGGAGAGGGAAGGAGCATACCTGGCTCTCCTTCCTCTCCTCGTGCGTGTGTGTGTGTGTGTGTGTGTGTGTAAAAGAAAAAGAGAGAGAGAGAGAGAGAGAGAGAGAGTGAGGGAGAGCGTTACCTGCTCTTTGCTTGAGGGCGCCGAAAAACTCAGATCTGAGATCTGAGTTTTTGGGCGCGCTCGGTTATTTTTTTTATCCCAGCTGGCGTCGCTATGAGCGTCGCTATAAGCGTCGCTATGAGCGTCGCAAATTTCTTTGTAAATTTGCGACGCTCATAGCGACGCTTATAGCGACGCTCATAGCGACGCCGGGAATTTTTTTTTTTGAGCGTCGCTGTGTGAGCGTCGCTAATGTGAAGAGCCTCTTGTAGTGCTAGCTTATAACATCTACCTAAACTATAACCTAACCTAACGGAAGTTTGTTTGCATTTTTAGAAGTACATAAGTCACCTTCGAATTCGGATTGCATGTTTTCTACTATTAATTTGACGCTAGCTCTAACCTAACCTATAATCGTTATGCCTAACCTATAATCTAACCTAACGTAAAACCTATACGTAACTGAACTTAATGTAACCTAACTTATAACATCTACCTAACTTATACCTAGCCTAACCGAAGTACGGTTTGCGTTTTTAGAAGTACACGAATCATATTCGAAGTCCGTGTGTATTTTTTCAACTATTATGCCGTCAATATCTCTAACCTAACCGATAATCTCACCTAACCTAACCTAAACTAACATAAAAACAACACAAATGGTGAGGCATTTAGAAAAATGACAATCCATATATCTTGCCCACAATGCATATGCAATGAGGGAAAGCTCTATGGCTTGCCAATTTGGCAAACGGCTCACCATTGTGTTGTTTTTAGAGTTGCAAAGCGATTTTATGGCCTGAAAACCGTTCGCAGACGTATAGACAACACAATGGCAAGCCATAGGCTATAGCAAGCCAAAGATCTTGCCCACAATGCATGTGGCTTGTGGGCAAGCTTTATGGCTCGCCATATTGCAAAAATGGATCGCCATTGTGTTCTTTTTAGGGGCACAAGGTAATTTTAGCGCTTGAAAATCGCTCGCAAACACATAGACAACACCATGGCGAGCTGTTTGGAAATATGGCAAGCCATAAAGCTTGCCCACAATGCATATGCATTGTAAGCAAGATCTATGGCTTGCCATATTGCCAACGACTCGCCACGGTTCTATTTTAAGACTTGATCAAAACCGCTCGCAGACATATAAACAACACAATGGCGAGCCGTTGGCAATACAGAAAGCCATAAAGCTTTCGCACAATGCATATGTGTTGTGGGTAAGCTTTATGGCTTTCCGTATTGACGAATGGATTGCCATTGTGTTGTTTTTAATATGCGCTGTGGGTAAGATATATGGCTTACCGTATTGTCGAACATAGCTTAATCTAACTTAACTAAAGTAGCTTTACCTAACCTAACCTAACCTAACATAACCTAACGTAACTAAACTTAACGTAGATTAACTTAACCTAAGTTAACTAGCTTAACTTAACCTAACCTAATATAACTTAACCTAACGTAGCTTATCTTAATCTAACTTAACGTATAAGATAACCTAGCGTATAACCTAACATAACAACGCAGCTTAACTTAACGTAACCTAACCTAATATAACTTAACTTATAACCTAAAATTAACCTAAAACATAAACCTCATCAACTACATAATTTGAAAAACGACATAATTCAATAAAAAATTTCTTCAAAACAAGATTTTTTCATAAACTTATTTTTTTTTTCCATAATTTAAAATGAAATTTCACATAACAAATCCTAATTTCTTTTAAGCATTCAAAGTTTAAAAAATGAAATTTTCTTTTCTTAATATACAAAGTAATTTAAATAAACTTAATATGCATTTAAAGGTTTGAACACTCACCTTCGTCCTATTGGAGCAATGAAAGTTGTTGTAAAAGTCTTGGAACTTGCAAAAACGCATACAAAAACACAAGGTTAAACCCTAAACCCTAAATCTACAAGTAAACATGAAAACAATCTTACCTTAGTGTTATGCGCTAACCCACAAGCAAGATTAGCACCTCCGACGGCATGTATCGCAGCAGATCTGTGAGAGATGGGGAAGAGGAGAGCTTGAGAAAACGTACAAGAACTAAGAGAAATGCGTAGAGAAAGCCCGCGGTTGTGATTTTTGCAGGTGTCGTCGGTACAACTATCGGTACAGCTATCGGTACAGCAATCAGAAGAGGCGTTGGTATGCGCATTCGCACTGTCTTCGGAATACATGCCGGAAGAGGCATCGGAAATTTGAAAATCAATTTAAAAAACAAATCTTACCTCCCTCCATAAATAGACACACATATCCCGAAGCCCGCCAGTGACACCGGTAATGTGGCATCGGAGTTCAAGTGACCTCTTGTAGTATGATGCATAAGATGCATGGCAAGAACCTTAAGAAGTACGACTAGACAAAGGTGCATCCAATTTACTGTCACGCAAAGTATGCACCAGCCATTTAGGCAAACCTCTAGCCTAAATGGAACGTCCATGATTTTCCACATGGAATACTGAAGAAGTAAAAAACAATTTCGTCACGAGGAAAAAAGGTAGAGGGAACAAGAGAGGACCATGCCAAAGAAGACACAGTACGAGCAGAGTGGAGAAAACACATGCTACATCAATTATGCACCAAGCTACGGATGAGCTATGGATGTGCAAAATATTCTTTATTTACATCGTATAAGGTCTTGGACTCATTTAGGTATCCCAAATTATATAAGGTAGAGGTCTCAATTTAATTCCAGAGTAGAAACACTTGGAGTCCATGTATTTATAAGAAGCCTTTTTATGCAAAGAGGATTCATTGTTGAGAGCTCACTCTTGTGTGCTCACTCTATGGATGGCCTAGCCTTGAGCTTAATGCCCATGCTTAGAAGGCTAGTGCATAAGAGAACTCGAAGCTATTATCCTGTAGAGTGTTGGTCTCCATGGTGACACAATTGAGCTATCAAAGGACAAGAAGGCATCTGAAAGTACACAGGATTGCCCTAAAAAAATATGTATGAGTGGTTTCATACTATTCTGACTTTCAAAGTTCCATTGATTTTCAATTGTGGAAAAGGTGGGTGACATTACCACCTACAGAGGTAACGAACAAGCTCTTGGAATTATGTGCGCTCGTGTGTGGAAGTTTGTAAATGATATTTTCCATTTGCTTGAAATAGAAAAGCTAACCCTTGATTAGATCGTTGACAAGGGAGGAAGATGTGTTGAGAGAGAAAGAGAGAGCACAGAAATAGAACCCCAAAGTGTGTAGAATACACACATGAGATGATGTATATATAGAGGGGACCTGGGTGCTATATATAGAGAAGCCATATATTGAGTAGCTTCACATATAAGTTCAACACCCCCGCTCAAATAAGGGTCCCTAACTGTGGATGAAAAAACCCTTGGGGGATCAAGGGAAAAACCCACACCTCTATATACACCCACCGTTATATTATAAAAATCATTGAATATACAAATGTTTATGAGGAGCTACATCACTCCTTTTACAATGAATATTTTATGAGGAGCTACATCACTCCTTTTACAATGAATGTTTTATGAGGAGTTACATTACTCCTATCCTATCAAATACAATAATGAATACAAAGGTTCGATAAAGAGGTGTAAAGGCTATCGATTAGCTCGTAATCAGAAGTGTCTCCATGAATCTGCTATGTAGGTTGTCATCACTATCGTATCACCAAACATATCTTCATGTTGTCATCAATATGACATCACCAAACATATCTTCATAAATCTTTTATTATCACCAAGTTTGTCTTCATAAAATCAATTCTTTGATGAATCCTACATAGATCATAGACTCAAAAAAACATAGTCATGAAAATTATTAGCATTGTTAGTGAAATAATTTACGTTCACAATGCCATAAGAGATGGTTCGCGACGCCACTCTTTTGACAACATATATATGCACGAAAACATATGGTACATAGAGTATGAACGTAAAAGTACAAGATGCGTGATTACGTTATGCAAATGATATGTGTATATACTACATAAAACAACATTTATCAATGTATTAATCAATGAATATCATCAAATTATTAATAAAACATCATCATTGTATCAATAAAAATGAATAAATCATCATGGTATCAACGAAAAGCATCATGATATCATCGAAAATAATCATTGTATCAACGAAACAACATCATGGCATCACCGAGAATAACCATGATATCAACGAAACAACATCATGGTATCACCAAGAATAACCATGGTATCAACGAAACAACATCATGGTATCACCGAGAATAACCATGGTATCAACGAAACAGCATCATGGTATCAACAAAAATCACCATGGAATTAACGAAATATCATCATGGAATCATCGAGAATAACCATGGTATCAACGAAACATCATCATGGCATCACCGAGAATAACCATGGTATCAATGAAATATCATCATGGTATCAACAAAAATCACCATGGCCAAAGTACTGACAAAACATCATCATGGTACCATCAAAATCACTATGGTATCAACGAGAAATTATCAATAAAACGACGAAACTATATCTCTAAAAGAATAATTATACGAGAATCAATGAACGAGTATATCATATAACAAAAGATCATGTACCAACAGTAGCTCGATAGAATTTGGACGATCATCAATTGCTCGAGGACTGAATCGGAACGATATGTAACTGGCTTCTGCAGCAAAGTTACCTCAGTAACAATTAATATATGATTGATGAAGAAAAAATATAATCGATAAGTTTTCAATTATGAAAAAATAAATCAAAAGCAAAAAGTAAAATTTTGCTTTTCAAACATATTCGCAATCCAAGACGATAACCCAAAATCGGTGCAGAATTTAGAGAAACTTTCTTCTACAAAGTTATAGACCACATCGATTACGATGGCTTAAGCAAATAGTTTCTCATCAATTCCGATGCCTGTAGTGGCTAGTTCCTTCTGCAAAGTTGTAGACCACATCGATTCCGGTCCCTTGCACGGGTAGTTTCTGCAAAATCGTTTTCAATTATAGCAGAAAACTCAAAAACATAAAACGAAACTTGCTTTTCGGACATGTACGCAGTCCGCGAATGATAACTCAAAATCGGTGCAGAATTTAAAAAAAACTTCCTGCTGCAAAGTTGTAGACCACATCGATTCCGGTCCTCTACGTGGGTAGTTTTTGCAAAATCATTTTCAATCAGAAGAAAACTCAAAGACAAAAAGCAGAAGTTGATTTCGAGTATGTACGCAGTCGACGAACGATAACTCAAAATCGGTGCAGAATTTGAAAAAACTTCCTTTTGCAAAGTTGTAGACCACATCCATTTCGATCTGTTTCGGCAGGT
Organism: Adiantum capillus-veneris; assembly: GCF_014529385.1. Lineage (NCBI taxonomy): Eukaryota > Viridiplantae > Streptophyta > Polypodiopsida > Polypodiales > Pteridaceae > Adiantum > Adiantum capillus-veneris. The sequence goes on from NW_028221606.1 coordinate 37,016, forward strand.
AGTTTCTGCAAAATCGTTTTCAATTAGCAGAGAAATCAAAAACAAAAAGCGAAAGTTGCTTTTCAGGTATGTACGCAGTCCGCGAACGATAACTCAAAATCTGTGCAGAATTTGAAAAAACTTCCTTTTGCAAAGTTGTAGACCACATCGAATCCGGTCTCTTTCGCAAGTAGTTTCTGCAAAATTGTTTTCAATTAGCAAAGAAATCAAAAACAAAAAGTGGAAGTTTCTTTTCAGGCATGTGCGCAGTCCGCGAATCGATAACTCAAAGTAGGTGAAGAATTTGAAAAAACTTCCTTCTGCAAAGTTGTAGACCACATCGATTCCAGTCTCCATGCGGGTAGTTTTTGAAAAATCGTTTTCAATTAGGAGAGCAATCGAAAACAAAAACGTATTGCTCTGATACCATGTTGAGAGAGAAAGAGAGAGCACAAAAATAGAACCCGAAAGTGTGTAGAATACACACATGAGATGATGTATATATAGAGCGGACCTGGGTGCCATACATAGAGAAGCCATATATTGAGTAGCTTCACATATAAGCTCAACACGATGGACACTAGAGATGACACAGGGGAAGAGAGAGTGAGAGAACTCAGATTTGCTAACCCGAAAAGGTGTGTGTAGAGCACCCACTGAGTACACATATATAGTGGGGACTCCTTGATATATGAATCATAGGGGTTGGTATATATAGCTCCAACACCTCCACTCAAAAAGGAGTCCCTAACTGTGGATGAAAAACCCCTTGGGGTACAAGGGAAAAATCCATAGCACCATATACATGCACTATTATATTAGAAATTTTCAAAGTTTACAAAATTCATTTTCCAGGAGCTACATCATTCCATAATATACAATGTTATCTTTAAAGTGTCTTTAAAAGTTTACTAACCCTATAATTCAACTCATGTAAATTCCTCATTATTTTTGAGTAGTTGCTTCAATATCATTGAGGAGCTGTAATATCTTTGAGTCCTTGTACATGCTGCTTGACGTGAATTTTATCCTGTAAATGACATCAACCCAAGAAACATATCAAAACGTGAAGGTTAAAAGAATGATCACATCACATTGTGCTTAGAGAGAGTTCACTATGGTGCTCTAGAGACGACAGAGAAACAAACGTAACATTGATGCAATCACATGTGCACAAAGTTGGTACATAAATTCATGGAACACTAGTGGTGCATAGTCACAAATACCAAATCCATGTTAAAAAGAATGATAAGAACCAGAGCACCAATAACGACAAGGGTGCATGCAATGAGATGATAACTACCATAGCACGAATGACAACGAGGGTGCAATAAGATGATAACACCCATAGCACCAATGATGATGAGGTTGCAGCTTAAGGGTGCATGGAATAAGATGATAACAACCATATCACCAATGACGACAAGGGTGGAATAAGACGATAACACCCATAGCACCAATGATGAGTAGGGTGCATGCAATAAGATGATAACAACCATAGCACCAATGAAGAGAGTGTGCAATAAGACAATAACACCCATAGCACCAATGGCGACGAGGATGCAGTAAAACAAGAATAATGATAGCACCATGAAATACCAATTACAAGGGTGCAATAGAATGATACCAACCATAGTGCATAGTCACAAACTGCCAAATCTTTGATGAGACGAGAATGATAATAAGCACAAATGATGACCAGGGTGCATGCAACAAGATGATAACAACCATATCACCAATGACGACAAGGGTGCATGTAATAAGACGATAACACCCATGGCACCAATGATGACGAGGGTGCATGCAGTAAGATGGTAACAACCATAACACGAATGATGACGAGGGTGCAATAAGACAATAACCCCCATAGCACCAATGACGACGAGGGTGCAATAAGACGAGAACAATGATAGCACCATGAAATACCTATTACAAGGGTGCAATAGAATGATATCAACCATAGTGCCATTAAATATCAATTTCACCAAAATCAAGTTTGAGTCATAACCCTTACGATCACTATGTGGAAGCATCATCATCTGGCACCATTATCCACTAATAAGTGAACGCTACTTATAACATAGAAACACACTTTATTTATAGCCCGCCATCAAACATTACAAGAATTTAACAAGCATTCTCAAGGAAAAAAGACAAAAGTAAAAATATATCTTATTTGTGAACGTGTGGCTGATTGTTGGGGGTGGTCGTAGCTCTCGTGAGGGGACTTGCATCCAGAGTCGAGACTAAACCATTTTACGAAAGCAGTCCGAGTGCCATCATCTGAGAGGCAAGATATAACTAGAAAGGTATGGGGCCTTAAAGATTACTATCATGTAGCTGCCAAATAAAGAGGCTCTCCTAGACCCCATTCTCTACCTAATGCATGCGATGCTAATGAGACAAGATTGGCCTGCACTCTATTGGAGAGATTTGCTCACAGACGAGAGGGTGTCCCGGATATTAGCGGGGACCTATTATCCTTTTGAGTTCAAGAAAAGCAACGGCAAAACCCGACTGATGGGGGGAGGAAGAAAACCTTCAACCGTGGGAAGATGGGCCCACTTCGGGAAAAGTCTCCGTGCCTGATGGTCTGAAACAGTGGATAAGTGATGACACCATCCAAAATATACAATGTAGTCAGTGATCATGCTAGTCTCAGAGACTAGAAATCTCTGGTTTGTGTTCGTGTACGGACACTATAGCCCACCATAGGCAGATGCTCAAAATCTTCTACTAACTCGTTAGGAGCTCACTAGTCAGGTACAACAATTTACTTAGGATCTACAAAGAGCTCAAACTGATGCACAACAAGTTGACTATTGTTGGACTGCTATGGCATGCGCTATTTAAAGCCAAACTCGTAGAAGATCAGTATACTGACAACTCTTGATTTTGTAGAGAGCATCCATGATTGCGAGGCCTTTCGATTTGCGAGGCCCTCTATCTAGGGCTTCCACAACTCTAGGAAAATACTAGCAGTGTCTGTGACCTCCTACACCTTCGCTTTTTTCTCTTGCTTTGTCTCAATGGTTTAGAGACAGTCGCGGAATCTTTTCTGTAATTAGATTATCGAGATTATTTGTTCCTACAACCGCTGATAAAACGCTGGTCATGCGTATTATTTTTACTTACAATAGCATCAAACTAAGAATAAGATTCTATTTCGAACGCAGCCGATTAGGACCATGCGACCTCTCAAAAACATGGAGCCTTGCAGCCTCATACATGGTGGTGGCTGAGATTTTCCGAGGAAACTGCTAGCATCAAACTAAGAACAAAATAATGTTTTGAATGTAGAAGTATGCTTTTACGAGGAAACTGCAGGAACACGCTTGGACAACTCATAGTAGTGATTGTCATCTACTTCTCACTCACCTCTTCTGCAAGTGTCTACAAAACTATTCTGTGCAAGTGGCTACAAAATTATTATGTGCAAGCGTCTACAAAAATATTCTTTTGAATGAAGATACACAAGTAGAAGCTCAATAAGGAACCTTCAACATCATCAAATTGCTAATACAAAGCTTCTTGAATCTGACAAAGTCTAACCAAAATATTCAAAACAATTAATACAAGCAAAGACGTATTTTCTTGGTTCTCTGAGAAAACATCTCCTCTTCATGGTCGGTGTATGCACCAAAATCTCAATTGTGGTTATCTTTGAAATCGACTCAGAACAAAAGGTTTGCAAATTCAACATTAGCAGTGCTAGATGTTTGCAACTGAAATCCCTCTTGATCATAAGAAACTATTCTACATACATGATTTCAGTTTTTGATCCTAGTCCTATAGTTATGTATTTTTAAGTCTATCTAAAAGGTCAATTTTTTATAGGTTGTCTATTCCCATTAAAGCAACTTGAAATAATGTTGATGGGTGGATCAATAATTTAATACATATGATGTTGAAGGAAGTGTAGTTGTGCTTGATGATCTTGATTGCCGCACAATTACTTTCAAGTCATACTCGTAAATTGTTTAGAGGTTTAGAGCTAGTTATTAGTCTTAATTAACACAACATTTGTTGTTGATTGTCTTAAGTCTTTAGTAAATGGGATGTAAGTTTGAGTTGATTCTATTTTTAGAGCTGCACCACAAGAAACTGCACACAACATGGCTGTCATACCTCAAACAAGGGCGGCTACGTTTGGAACAGAATTTTGTTCTTAGTTTGATGCTTGCAGTTGCCTGGGAAAAGCGGAGCCACCATGTATGAGACTACAAGGCTCCATGTTTGTGAGAGGTCGTATGGTCCTAAGCGAGTGCCTTCGAAACAGAATCCTGTTCTTAGTTTGATGATCCTATTTTAAGTAAAAACAATACGCTTGTGCCAAATGCAGAATTACATATGAAAAATATTTTTGTCACCTATGTTTTGATCTTTGGTGATTAGTAAAGCATGCATCCACTTTAAGTGATGCATTGCTTTTGTACATAGTCGCTATGCTCTTTTGAAGTTCCATGAGACCAAACAAGAATAGCTCAACACGATCCTTGTAAGTCGATAGAATAAGGGATCGATAAACATGGGAATAATCACATCAAATATTCATGTTATGTTTGTAGTATACTTGCAAGATTGTACTTTTGTCTACCTTAATTTGTTTACACCCACTACTACAAGTTTCCTCTTTCATAAATTCTCCATTATTCAATACCTATATATATATCATGTTGTTGTTGATTGGTTCTTTCATGGTGCATGATCTTGCATGCAATAGGTCTGAGCGTCAATCTTGTTCTTAATCATGATCTCAATAAGCTCATTAATTTCATTCTCAATGTCAATTGCCATCTGACTCTCATCATAACTTGTTGGAGCTATATATGGTGCACTCTACTCCTCTTGGTTTCGCCTATACATATATATCTTGTCCTCAATGTCAATCAATCCACAATAACCTCCTTGTTTAAAGTACCACACATATCACATTTCTTTTTCTTATTGTGACTCCATTTTCTTTCACCATTTCATGACCGTAATTGTTACTAAATCACTTTCCTTGTATAATCTCATTTTCCATGCATCGTGAAATTATTTTTGCAAGGTGCGAAGAGATGAGGGTGTTTTGTGCCACGGATGTTATTGCAACTTGTACCGCTTACACTAGGCTAGAAGCTTTCAAAATATGAGGAATCTCATGGCGTGCTATATATCAATAGAAAGAGATTGAAAAGTAGATTCTAACTGTCAAATCACCGCCAAGTTTAGAGTTGATTTGTAAAAATTTTACTGCACACCCGTTTTGGACATGAGAGAGGAAGTCAAACTCCTTATAACGCCCCTTTGTGAGTCCAAATTTTTCCTAATGGTGTTGGTGTAACTCCTTGTCGCTAAGGTTGAGACCATTCCATACTCTGTAGGTCAAGAACATGAAGGTCATTGAAACAAGTTGAATGAGAACTACCACCAATTACAAGTAGATAATGTCATGCTTGAACTATAGTTGTATGATGAGAACGAGGAGAAGGCAATGTTCCTACTCCTTCAAATCATCCCACATCATTGTTTCAAGGTCAAGAATATTCAAATCATTAAAAAATCGACATTTCGAATCTTCTTTCCCAAACACTAGAAGATTAGAGCCTAAGAATGTGCACATCAAGCTATTGAGACGAGCCTTATAAATTTGCTCACAGACGAGAGGAGAGACTTTGAGATGATTCTCTCTCTAGTGCTCGACATTGGGAAGAGGATGGGGTGTAGGAGGGACTCTTTATTTTCCATGAGCTTATGGAGGTGATTAACATTTTGACAAATAGGTGTACGCCATGTGTGCAAGAATGGTGGGTGTGTAAGACATGTGTAAGAGTTGTCAAAGGATGCACTTCTCCCCCAAAAACAGAAGTGAGTAATTTTATGATTTTTGGACTTCCATAACTCCCACATATGATCTCTAATTTGAGCGGAGATCATAGATCTGCAATCTACGCGTCGACCTCTTTCCATATATATGCTACATGATATGGTTTTACCTGCTAGATTTTAAATTTGATTTTGGAGAAAAACTTTGAATTCATATAAACTAACCGTTTTGCATGTTTGAATTGAAAATTTGTCCTTTGATTACTATCTTAATACTAAAGGTTTGACTTCCTTAAATTGCCAAATAAAGAGGCTCTCCTAGATCCCATTTTCTACCTAATGCATGGGATGCTAATGAGATGAGGTTGGTCTGCACTCTATTGGAGAGATTTTCTCACAGACCACAGGGTGACCTGGCTCTTAGCGGGGACCTATTATTCTTTTGAGTTCAAGAAAATCAACAGTGGATAAGTGATGACAACATCCAAAATATACAATATAGTCGGTGATCATGCTACTCTCACAGATTAGAGATCTCTGGTTTGTGTTCGTGTCCAAACACCATAGCCCACCATAGGTAGATGCTCAAAAGCTTCTGCTAACTCGTTAGGAGCTAACTAGTCATGTACAACAATTTACTTAGGATCTACAGAGAGCTCGATCTGATGTGCTACCATGCCCTGAGGATATGATCAGTCCACAAAGGAGAGTAAGCCCAAAGCTTTGCTGAAAGCTGTGAACTTCTCACAAGACAGTGTCTGTGAAAATATCTGCAAGGTTGTCTTGTCTTCGCACATAATCCAAGCTGATCTCTTGTGCTGAGAGCCTCTCCTTGACATAGTGGTAATGCACCTCAATGTGCTTTGTGCGAGCATGAAAGAATGGGGTCCTCGCAACTACCAATGCGCTCAGAGTGTGAGTGTAGATAGTGTTGGCAGTGTTGTATCCAATACCCAAATCATCCATAAGGCGTCTGAGGATCAAAACTCAATTGTATCTATGAAGACTTGTATGTACTCAGTCTCACAACTGGAAGTGGCCATAGTAGGTTGCTTCTTGCTCAACCATGATATGCATGAGCTGCCAAGCATGAAACAAAAACCACTTGTGGACATGTGTGTTAAAACAACCAGCGCAATCTAAGTCCAAAAATCCATGTAAGTCTGGCGGCACTGATCCCCCCTTGGGATAAAACAAGCCAGGCTGTAAAGTACCACTCTAGTGGCAAAAAATCCTCTTGACAGCCACTCAATACCTAGACCATGGCCTATGCATAAATTTTATAACCTGTGAGACTCACAATTGAATATCCAACCTCGTGGTGCATACATCCAACAACAATTTGGTAAAGAGTGATATATGTAGGATCATCAGCATCATAAAGACCCAATTTCAAACCTATTTCCATGGAAGTGGCAATGTCTCTACATACAATGTGCTTTAAGTTGGACTGTTACAAAATCCTTGTTTGATCAAATGGGTGTCAGCCTTCTCATACCAAGAACGAGGAGATTGCTTCAACCGATACAACACTTTGTTACATCTGCACACCTTATCCTCTTGTCCTTTCTTGACAAAACCACGAGGCTGCATTACACAAACTTACTCAAATAGGTCACCATTCAAGAAAGCAGTAACAATCTCGGATTGATGTACATCCCAACCAAAATAAGCGGTCGATGCACATAGAAAATGCATAGTGGTCATACGACAAGTGGGAGGAAAAGTCTCTTCATAATCTATGACTTTTTGCTGTGCATTACCTTTTACTACAATTCAAGCCTTGTGACGATTAATCTCACCATCTAGCTTGCGTTTCAACTTGTAGACCTACTTTGTACCAATGGTATTTTTGCGAAGAGGCAAATTACATAAAGTCCATGTACATGTCATTTTCTACAAATGCATCATATTCTGATTGCATGGCAGCTATCCAATTCTCTAAACTCCGTGCTTCATAAAATGATTGAGGTTCCTCAACATCATGTGAGCTAGATATAACCAAATCATAAATCTGACACTACAAGACGTCGCACAGAAATTGACGTAGGTACTGACAAAATAGCGTTAAGTTTTAAACTAAAAAGTGCTGAAATAAGCCTCGAAAGAGACGTTGGTATTGTAGCATTGGTATAACCATCGGTATAGCGGGCATCGAAATACATCTTTAAATAGGCGTCAAAATATGCAACGGTATTTATATACTAAATTCCGACGCTCGTACCATTGCCCCTATCGATGGTGATACCGTTACCTGTACCGACGATCAAAACCTGAATTTTTTTTTTGGGTAGAGGGGTCTGGGAACTAATGCTGCATATATTGCAACAACAGAAAACAGCCTTGTCTGCTCAAAAAAAGAGTGCACAAGCAACCGCACTCCACCTATAAGCTGACGCTAAAGAGCGGGTGTATGGAAATCAGAAAAATTGTAAGAATAACATAACTTGTTAACATAATTAAAACATGATTCAAAAACTGTAAAACCATAAACATAACCTATTTGCCATACCATAACCATTACCATAACTTGCTTGTCATACCATAAACATAACAGCCATACCATCATTGCACAACCATAACCATAACCATCACATGATTGCTATACCATCATAGCAAAACCATAAACCATAACCATAACCATAACCATATCCATAATCATTAGATGTTTTTCATACAATCATAGCAAAACCATAATGGCACGTTCATAATGTGAAATTAAATTATCTACCTCACTCTTAATGTTTATGATGTGTGGGACCAAATGCTACAATGTACATAGTGTGATATATGCAAAAATGAATGTCACGGTTGCAGTCGTGTACATACCTTGCCGGGCGGGCGAGGCCCTACAGGTGGCGCCATGGAATGCTTTTTCACATAATTATATGCCTAATTTTCTTTAGAAATGTACAAATGTCAAGTGTTTCGAAGTGGCACGCTCGTTTTGCCTAGAAAGTTCAATGCGGGCAATCTCGACCAAACATAGCAGGTTTCGTGCGCTGGCGTGAAAGACGTGTCCAAAGTGCTTACCAAGTGGGAAAATGATGTTCAACTTGAAATTTGAGCCCAATGAGATTTTTCCACAATTTTAGGGATTTTTTCCAGCTCGTTTGGGCTTTTTACGAACAAAAAGTGACATTTTTGGGCTAAAAATGGCCAAAAATAGCCTAAAAAATGCTCAAAATAGCTCAAAATGCCACACCAATGACGCTGGAGTTGTTTCTCAAGTTGTGTGGGAAATTTTAGAGCCAATAATGATCTCATTTGGGTACATGAGCAAGGAGATATAGCCAGTCCTCTACAGGGTGCTAGTGTAGTCCCATGCTGCTTCCACTTCATGGTTGAGGCTGTGAGGCCTCCAATTAGGGTTTCCCCTCCTCAAATAACTTCTTGGGCTTCTCCAATAAAGTACTGAAGCTTCCATGAAATGGTCACGATGAAGAATCGAAGTGTAAATTTAGGGTTTTTAACAGGTCGAATGAGCACTGCATCTGTGCAATTGGGAGCGAGGTTACACCTAATCTTCACACACACAAGAGTTTGAGTTAGTATTGGTTATTTTTCAAAGTGTAGCTTTCATGGCTGAAGTTTTGTTCTTTTTTAGTGCGTTTTTGGATTCAAATCTTCTACGCCTTGCTTGATTTTGCTATGAGTCCTCACAGTCAAAGGCCCGATGCTTTCCTAGTTGCGCTGCGCACTTCTTGACATATGTTTTGTGAACCCGACATGAAGTTGGCTAGGATGAGGGTTCAAAGCTTCATTGAAGTTCTCATAAGAAAGGTTTAAATCTATGGAGCAACAAGAGCAACAGGGGGTTCGGTTTGATCCAGTCAGAATGCAAATGTTTCAAGCTTTTGCAGTGTTTATGCAGCAGCAGCAAGCTGTAGAAAGGAGGGAGCTCTCCTCAACCAAAGCGATTCAATCTATGGTGAATAATTAATTAGACCAATTTAAAGGTAAAGATGGTGCAAAGTTTTGAGCTTGCTGTGGTTCCCGAGTGCCCGAAGTAGAGATGGTGCAAAGTTTTGAGCTTGCTGTGGTTCCCGAGATTAGAGAGCATGTAAGGGGAATTAGAAATGACCATGGGGAAACTTGGGAAGCATTCAAATTATCCTTGAAGGAAGAGTAATTCATGGAGGACTCTGAAAGGGTAACAAAGAGGAGTTTCTTAGAGTGGGTAGTTCGGCCAAAAGAGGGGCTCTCGCCTACCGAACTGCTAAGGGAATTCGAATGCCGTTATGATCAGCTTTCAAGAACTGAAAAGGCTACCCTAAACTCGGAGAAGACATAGCTCTTTTTGCAAGCCACAGGTAAAGAGACTCAAGAGAAGTTAGAGCTAGTACTTGAGGATAAGGATGCGGAACAGGGTTTGAAGACTGATTAGAATGAGGTCGAAGACACCATTTCACTGCTAGCTAAGCGACAAAGACGAAGAGACAAGATGATAGTCAACCCTACTCAATCCCCAAGTGTTTCCGAGAGTTCTATAAAGCCTGTGATTGTGGTTCCAAAGAGTGAAAAATCCATCCTAGATGATATTGTCATAGGAATGCAAGAGCTGAAGTTAAAGCTTAAAGGCTAGAAGAAAAGGGGCAACCATTAGGTCAATCTAGAGGGCAACAATCGAAAGCAAAGAAGGAGTTTTCAATAGATGCATATGGTGTGATAGTACTGACCATGGAAGGAGGGATTGTGAAAGTTTTAAAGACGCTTTGACAAAGGAGCTTGTTTTCTTCAAAAATGGAAAAATTCACTTAAGTGAAACAGGTAAGCTCTTGGGAACAAACTTTGGAAAAGGCGGGATGAAGAAACTAGTTGAGGACATGGCTACTAGCCATGCCATCTCAATGGTTGAGGCAGCCGCCTATGGGTTGAAGGTGGATCCTATTAAGAAAAAGGGATCAGTCAAGGTTGGAGAAGAGGAATCTAATGGTATTGGAGAGCTATGGCCATGCGCTATAGAATCTTCTATGAAGGGTAGGATGGCTACAGAGGCTTTACATGAAGCTAGAGACTGCACTCAGCTAGAAACAGGTTGGAACGACCCTGTAGATTCTTTTTCAGTGCATGCGTACATTGCCAAATGATAAGCAAATGAGGCCATTGTTGAAGAGAAACATAGGAGCAAGAATGGGGATGAAGGGCCTTCAAAGCGGGCCACAAGGAGCGGAGGAAAAAATGATAGAGTGCCTCCTAGATCACCTTCCCAGCAATAGATGTCTGTCCCCGAAGTGCCTATGCAAGAAGCCTTTAAAGAAAAGAAGAAGGATGCAACAAAATCGAAAGATGAAGAATGCATTGCAGGTGTGTTTGATGAGTGTTCTTTTGTGGATACTATGAAAGATTTGGAGTCTTTAATGGATTGCAATTTGCATATGGGAAGTGAGGTTGTCAAAGTATGCTCAATAGAAATGTACAAGGTCATTGAGGATTTCAAAAATGCTCAAGGTGTTGATGTATGAGGGGAGACTAAGTATAAGTCCGTGGCAAAGAAAGTGAAACCAGTGGCATTACCTCTACCAAAAGATTACACAAATAAGATGGAGCAAGATGCTTTGTAGCCTAGCCTTCGTAACCCAAGCAAGATTGGACACAAGTTCACAAAGGATTCTTTGAAAGAGTTAAAGGATGGTTGCGAGGATAGTTTGACAAAAGCTGAAAAGAGATGCTTTGAAGACATGCTTGCCAAACACGGAAAATCTTTTGCATTTGAGCCTTACGACATAGGGTGTGTTGATCCATCCTATGGTGATCTTCACTATCCCTCATGTACCTTGGAGCTTGAGACCTATTCCTGTTCCAAAGGCTCATTTGGCAAAACTCATTGAGTTTCTTAATGAAAAGATCAAGATGGGTATCTTGGAGCCTTCTTGTGCTCCGTATTCAAATAGGTGGTTCACAGTTCCGAAGAAAAATGGTTCTTTATGCTTTATTCAGGATATGCAACTTCTACATAAGGTGACAATCAGAAATGTGGGTATAGGGCCAATTGTCGATGAGTTTGCAGAGGCATTTGCAGGAAGGGAAATATATTCTATGGGAGATTTGTTCTCAGGGTATGATCAGTTCCAACTAGAAATGGAAAGCACGGACCTGACTACCATGAGGACACCCTTGGGTTTAGCAAGGATGTGCACCTTACCTCAGGGGGCAACAAATTCAGTTGCGCACATGATGAATGGTATGAACAAAGTCCTACGTGACTTCATACCGCAAACTACAATGCCTTTCCTTGATGATGTGCCAATCAAAGGATGTGATGTAAGCGATATAGATGTGGCTCTGGATTCGAGGTGGTGCTGCAAGTATGTGGGAAACCATATCCATGATTGTGATGAGATCTTGTCACGATTAGAAGAGGTGAACCTTACCTTGTCTGGCCAAAAGTCAGTGTTTAGTGTGAATGAAGTTCTTATTGTCGGACATATGTGCGGGACATATGGTAGAAGGTCTTGTCTTGCAAAGATTGATGTAATCCAAAGAATGAAAGAGAAATGTATAAATGTCACTGAGGTTCGAAAGTTCTTGGGTGCATGCATGTTTTATGTTATCTGGATTCCGCATTATGCACATGTAGCAGAGCCTTTGTATCAGCTTTTGAGAAAGAACAAAAAGTTTCAATGGGAAGAAATGCATACCCATGCCATGAGAAAATTGAAGAAGTTGCTGCTTATGTCTCCAACTTTGAGAAAAGCAAACTATGAATGTGCAAAATATGTAATTGTGACAGTCGATACTAGCCCCACAGGAATTGGATGGGCGATTCGGCAAGATGATAATGATGGCAAGCGATATGTGGTGAAGTTTGGAGAAAAACTCCTAAGTGCTCATCAACGCAACTATCCACAGGTAAAAAGAGAGTTATGGGGAGTAGTCATAGCTTTGAAATGTGACAAAGAGTATTTGATAGGAGAAAATGTAATAGTGGAGACTGATTGTCTACCCCTTCTTGGAATGATAGCAAGTTTCTCAACTCCCGACATTGCTATGTTGAGATGGATCGCCTACATAAAGTCCTTGAATCAAAAATTTAAGCATATTGCAAGGAAAGATAATCCAGTTTGCAGTTATGCTTTCAAGAGCAAGGTATGAAAAAGAAGAAGACATGGTTGTCCAGGGCGATGATGCAGGCACGCAGTTCTATAGTATCTCTCATGCCAAGGGTGATCATGTTTTCCTGCTGTCAAATGCACTTGAGTCATTTACAGAGGAGTTGTATCAAGGTGACTGGTTGCTCATTGGAAGCTATCTGAGAACTTTGACAACGCAAGAAGGGTGGACTGATCAAGAGTTCAAAAGAATACGTAGAAAGGCTTATGGATACTTTCTGAAAGATGGGTACTTGTGGAAGCGTCCAAAACAAAGAAATGGACTGCCCATGAGAGTGGTGAATGATAAGGATGCTCAAAATGAGCTTATGAAAAAGTTTCATGAGAGTCTTTATGCTGGACACAGAGATGTATGGGCCACCTTTACTAAAATGAAAGAGAGGTATTGGTGGAAAGGTATGTATAAATATGTAGCTCACTTTGTGGAATCATGTGAAACCTGAGGTATGTATTCAAATGTACGTCATCGTGATGGGTTGCACGCTACTTACCCATTGGCCATGCATTACAAGTGGGTAGTAGATCTGGTTACAATGCCATTGGGCTTATGGAAAATGAGATACATAGTGCTTGCACGAGAGGACTTAACCAACCAAGTTGAAGGTTGTGCTCTAAGAAAAAAAAGCACCGAAGGGATATGTAAGTTCCTCTTGGATGATGTAATTAGCCATTATGGCTATGTTGGGAAAATAACAACGGACAGGGGTGAGTTGGATGCTGACAAAGCAAGGGAGTTTTTCTCTAGGTTGGGCATTAAACTTGCTCTCACTACTACATATAATCCTGAGGGAAATGGAAAATCAGAGCGTGGGCATCCTCCTATCATTAAAGCTTTAGCTAATGCTTGCAAAGGTAAACTGAGAGAGTGGCCTAGGTTATTGCCTTATGCTTTATGGGCTGATCATACAACTCATAGCTTGGTTACTAGTTATATGCCTTTTGAGTTGATGTATGGTCAGAAACCTATAATGCCAATTGAGGATGTAATTCCCACATGGAATGTATTAATAACCTTGGGAAGATGGACTGAGTAGGGAGGACCTTCTTGCTTTGCGCACAATAGTTTGAAAGAAGGACCCAAGATAATGAGATTGCAGTAGCACGATTAAAAGATGCAAGGTTAAAGAATAAGGGCAGATTCGACAAGAGGCATAGGCTCAGACCTAAAGCTATTGAGGAAGGTGATTGGGTGTTGGTGTATGCCAATAGTCTTGAAAACCAACATTCAACAATAAGAAAGCTTTCAAAGAGATGGTTTGGTCCTTATGTGGTTCAGTATGTACATGGGAATGCAACTTATACCTTGCATGGATTAGATGGGACAAAAATGAAGATTCCCATTGCAGGGAAAAGAATCAAGTTATTCAAAAGAAGAGGTGATACATATCCCATTGATTCACAGGAAGGTCAAAATGAAGGCTCTGATGAAAATGGTATGGATGTGGATGAATAACAAGAGGATGATGCGTTAGATTTTGTTGCAAGTGATGATGAAATCGACATGTATGTTGACTTAAATGAAGATTGAACCTGCAAAAGATATCTGTGGCACATGCCGGAGGATATGCAGGTTTAGAGGGGGTGGATGTCGTGCCATGGCACTTTCATAATGTGAAATTAAAGTATCTACCTCACTCTTAATTTTTATGATGTGTGGGACCAAATGCTACAATGTACATAGTGTGATATATGCGAAAATGAATGTCACGGTTGTAGTCGTGTACATACCTTGCCGGGCGGGCGAGGCACTACACGTGGAGCCATGGAATGCTTTTTCACATAATTATATGCCTAATTTTCTTTAGGAATATACAAATGTCGAGTGTTTTGAAGTGGCACGTTCGTTTTGCCTAGAAAGTTCAATGCAGGCAATCTCGGCCAAAAATAGCAGGTTTCATGCGCTGGCGTGAAAGACGTGTCCAAACTGCTTACCAAGTGGGAAAATGAGGTTCAACATGAAATTTGAGCCCAATGGGATTTTTCCACAATTTTAGGGATTTTTCCCAGCTCGTTTGGGCTTTTTACGAACAAAAAGTGACATTTTTGGGCTAAAAATGGCTAGAAATGGTAAAAACTAGCCTTAACAATGCTCAAAATAGCTCAAAATGCCACATCAACGAAGCTGGAGTTGTTTCTCAAGTTTTGTGGGAATTTTTAGAGCCAAGAATGAGCTCATTTGGGTACATGATCAAGGAGATACAGCCATTTCTCTACGGGGTGCTAGTGCAATCCCGTGCTGCTTCCACTACATGGTTGAGGCTGTGAGGCTTCCAATTAGGGTTTCCCCTCCTCAAATAACTACTTGGGCTTCTCCAATAAAGTACTGAAACTTCCATGAAATGGTCACGATGAAGAATCGAAGTGTAAATTTAGGGTTTTTAACAGGTCGAATGAGCACTGCATCTGTGCAATTTGGAGCGAGGCTACACCTAATCTTCACACACACAAGATTTTTGAGTTAGTATTGGTTCTTTTTCAAAGTGGAGCTTTTAGGGCTAGAGTTTTGTTCTTTTTTAGTGTATTTTTGGCTTCAAATCGTCTAAGCCTTTCTTGATTTTTCTACGAATCCTCACAATCAGAGGCCCGGCGCTTTCCTAGTCGCACAGTGCACTTCTTGACAACAGCAACTTCCTACAAAATTATGATTTAATCATTAGATAAATCTTCAAATAACATATATATTATCAATAATTTAAAGCATACATATAATACTTACAAACTCATGTCGAAGCGTATCGTAACCTCCACTCCCAAGATGTGACGCTGCAGCAGACTCCAAACGTGCTCTGGCTGCATCTCTCTACTGCTGAAATCTATCGGGATTGTCTTGTGTCTCTCGTGCATTCCTCTTCCATTCCTATGCATCCAACCATGCCGGCTTGGGACTCCCGTCATTGTACCTCTCTCTCGCCTCTGACCGACGGTGTGACATTGTGGACCTCGTCACACTCAAAAATTGAGTTGTTCGAGACTTGATCGTACCCCTCTGCCGGCCTGTACTCTGTTTCAATGGCCTGCGGTACGGAGAAAGGAGATTTTTGCACCAGTGTAGAGCGCCGTGCGTGCAAGATTTGCATCATCTCGCCCTCCTCATCATTGCTATCATGCCATCAATATGAACGGGATAGCTAAGGTTGGTCGAGCAGTACTACGTTCAATGTTGTCAACTTCTATGTTGGAATCCATGTCAAAGAACACGTCCAACGTCTGCTCCATCTCTACTTCTTGAAATGCCGCTTCAGGTATTAGTTGGGAGGACTTAGTCGATGGCTGCTCGTTTGAAAATCGTCTTATTTGGGATGAAGCTGGAGCAATATCTACTTGCGGACTTGGACTTTCAATCTCTAAACCATGAGATCGATAACGTAGGTCGTGTACTTGCTCTATCGGAAAGAGACCGTGGTTGCGTATGTGTTGGTCGCAGATTTTTTTTTTTCGAAAGATCTGATGCTTGCAATGCGCACAAGGACACGCCATCCTATCGTCCATACTTTATTTACCAATGATGCAACCAATAATTAAAACACTCTACTTGTTATAACTACACACTACTAAGTACATGACAAGAGTTAACAACCTCACATTCTCTAGCCAGGCCCGATCCCCGCACACCCCAGTCTAGAGGTGCATGGAGATTGCGACCACATGGTAATAATCTCGTCTTTATTGGTCAATGACTATATAGTAAAGTTCTTGAAGTCTGTGTGCACTTTTGAAGTCCGATTGTATTTTTTCAGCTATTTTTTGCTAGCTCTAACAACCTCACATTCTCTAGCCAGACCAGATCCCTGCACACCTCGGTCTAGAGGTGCACGGAGATTAGGACCACAGGGTAATAATCTTGTGTTTATTGGTCAATGACGATATATTAAGGTTCTTCACTACAAGCCATGCTTAACATTAGTGACGCTCATACTGCAACGCTCAAACATGAAAATGCACGGCGTCGCTATATGCATCGCTATAGGAGTCGCTATGAGCGTCGCTATGTTATAACATAGCGATGCTCATAGCGACGCCGACAGGGCTAAAAAAAAAAACCAAGAGCGTTCGAAAACTCAGATCTCAGATCTGAGTTTTCGACGCGCGCTCAAGCAACCAAGGTAATGCTCTCCCTCTCTCTCTCTCTCTTTCTTCTCCACACCCACACACACGCATGAGGAGAGGAAGGAGAGCCAGGTATGCTCCTTCCCTCTCCTCACTCTCATGTTCCCTTCCCCTCTTTCTCTCTCTTCTTCTCTCTCTCTCTCTCTCTCACACACACACACACACACACACACACACACACACACGAGGAGAGGAAGGAGATCCAGGTATGCTCCTTCCCTCTCCTCACTCTCATGGTCCCTTCCCCTGTTTCTCTCTCCCTCTCTTTCACACACAGACATTGTGTTTTTGAGAGAGAGAGAGAGATAGAACACGAGAGAGAGAGAGAGAGAGAGCACAAGCATAAACAAAAAATTCACACACATGCATACACAAAGAAAGCACACACACATTGAGAGAGGAAAAGAGAGAGAGCATGCATAAACCAAAAATGCGCACACACACATGTATAATCAAAGAAATCACACACACATTGAGAGAGGAAAAGAGAGAGAGAGCATGTATAAACCAAAAAAACGCACACATACATGAATAATAAAAAAATGCACACACATTGAGAGAGGAAAAGAGAGAGAGAGAGAGAGAGAGAGAGAGAGAGATAAAACAAAGAGAGAGAGAGAAAAGAAGAAGAAGAGAGTCTTAACATCGTAGGAAAGTATCCCAAGAGACCTTAAAGATCTAGTCGACACGAGTTGAACTCAAGACATGTTATTCATAAGAGAAATGGCATAACCAATCTATCACACTTCGGTGATAGAAAAGTTATACCATTTTTCTCCTTTTTTTATTGGCGTGCACACACACCCGAGAAGAAGAGAGTTTAATTTAACGTCGTAGGAAACTAATTAAAGAGACCTAAAAATCTAGCCGACGAGGAGTTGAAACCAAGACTTGTTATTCAAGAGGAAAATGGCATAACCAATCTACCACACTTGGGTGATAGAAAGGTTATACCATTTTTCTCTTTTTATTGGCACACACACACCCACACACACACACACACAAGAAAAAGAGTGTTTTAACGTCGTAGGAAACTATCCCAAAACAAGTTAAAGATTAGGTTAGATGTAGACTTTCGTTAAATTAGATTTAGGTTTATTTAAGTTAAATTAGATTAAGGTTTATTTAAGTTAAATTAGATTAGATTTATGTTTATTTTTAGTTAGATTTATGTTTGATTAGATTTAGGTTTATTTACGTTATATTAGATTAGATTTAGGTTTATTAATTTAGGTTTAGGGTTGTTATATTAAATTAGATTTAGGTTATTTAATTAATGTTAGGAGAAATGGCGAGGAAATCGTTTAAGATAAGATTAGAAGAAATGGCGAGAAAATTTCGTGCGCTGACAGCCTCGACAGTCCATGCGGACCAGCAATTCCACCTGCATGTTCGACTGCTACTACCATACAATAAGCCATCATGTTCAGCTAATGGAAGAGCAAATTGAGCATACACAGAAATTAGTGATGCAAGATGACGATTTCAAGGGTCACACACACACACACACACACACACACACACACACACACACATACCACGCACATCCCGTCAAATCTAGAATAAGAATTAAGTGCCTTGAGCAGACATCAGCTACATTGCAAGAATGATGTACCTGCATACTACAAACAAAGATCTACTATGAAAAGATGTTAAAATGCTGTGAAATGCTGTAAGCTAGAGAAGAGGCAAAGGGGTTTTGTCCACTACATGCAGTATCATGTAGACGTGGGTGTGTAGATTTCTTGTATCCACAAATATAGGCATTGACCAATAAAGACGAGATTATAACCCCGTGGTTCTGATCTCCGTGCACCTCTAGACTGAGGTGTGCGGGGATTGGACATGACTAGAGAATGTGAGGTAGTTTACAGTGTGAACAAAGAGAGAGAGAGAGAGAGAGAGAGAGAGAGAGAGAGAGAGAGAGAGAGAGAGAGAGAGAGAGAGAGAGAGAGAGAAAGAGAGAGAGAGATAAAAGATTCTAAATGTCAATAGAAGATTAAATTTTTTGTCTAGGTTATAAGATTTTTGCTCTCATTATGAGTAGTGACGAGGATGTGGGGCCATCCAACCGAAACACCTATCTCTCAACGAGGATCTTATGTCCTTGTAACCATTGCAAGCATGCTGTGCGATGGACAAGACGCGTTTCTTTGCAGCACGTTCACGAATTTGGCGAGTTCGATCCATCTATTATAGATCGAGTTGTTGCCAATTATAACTCGTCGGACTGACGCTGGCCAACAGGCAGCAATCTTGCAACCCAATAGACGTGTTCGTAGGCGCTTTGGTCAAGCAGCATATGTGAGGCCACAAGATGTAGCCTCTGACAGCTCGGGGGATGATCATGTAGACCACATTCCCAACAAGGCAATGTTTGAGACCGAAATTGATGAAATGATCGAGACGATCATGGATTCAGAAAGGCTTGTCTATGATGATATGAAAAGTGAATCCGATACGCCATTGTATAATGGAGCACGTGTGTCTAGATTGAAAGCGCTCCTGGTTCTTCTCAACATGTAGACAAAGTTTGGATGGAGCGACACTAGCGTCACAACGCTTTTCTGGTGATCTATTACAATTAGTTTACTTTAATAAAACTCTAAATGTATAATGATTGATAGATTTTTACACAATTGTACCGTATTTTTATATTGTGTAGATTGCTCAAAGAGCACATACTACTAGTTGATAATGTGATGCCAGATTCTCGAGAGGAATCAAGAAAGATTTTGTGAAACTTGGGGATGGATTACAATTCAATCCACGCTTGTCCTAATGACTGCATTCTTTTTAGAGGGGAATACATAGACATGGAGAAGTGTCCGAAATGTGATTTCGAAAGATATCGAGTAGATCTCCACGGAACAAAAATTCCACAAAAGGTTTTGCGACATTTTCCTCTGCTTCCTCGAATCAAGCATTTATTCGAATGTAAGTCCATGGCCGCCCTAGCATCATGGCATGAGGAGAATAAATCTTCGGATGGTGTGCTATGGATTCCTGCAGATTGTGCAGCTTGGAAACATATAGATGGAACATGGATGGATTTTTCCAGGGAAGCTCGAAATTTGCGCTTGGACCTGGCTATGGATGGCGTAAATCCATTTGGTCAAAGATCAACATCTTATAGTGTATGGCCTGTTGTCATTGTCAACTACAACATTCCCTCGTGGTTGACTACGAAGAAGGGGCACCTATGGCTAAGCTTGATTGTGCCGGGGCGATATAAAGTGAAGAATATGGATGTGTATCTTTGTCCACTATTGGAAGAGCTACAACAATTGTGGATTGGCATAGAGGTGGTGGATATGAGCTGACACACAGGTCGACGGAATGCTTTGATTAGAGGCATTCTAATGTGGATCATGCATGACTATCTCGGACTGATAGAATGCTCAGGTGATCTATTTACACTCCTCACTCAAACACTGTAAATCTTGCTTTTTCTCAAGTTGATCTATTATCATGTGTATACATGCAGGGCTTCAAACAAGCGGATACAGAGCATGTGTCACATGTGGACCTAGACTGAATGCACGTAGGGCGCCCTCACTGAAGAAGAAAATCTACGAAGGTCATCAAGCGTATCTTCCAGAGAATCATGTGTTACGCGATGGATTTTTGGGAAGAGAGCCACCGAGGATTTCTGCACAAGCATGGTTAGAGTAGAAGGAGATGTGTGATGACAGATTGCCCCCAGGGATGCAGAGACTATCTCTATGGTACGAGTTACCATACTGGCCCCGACTCATGATCAATCACTTGCTTGATCCAATGCACATATTCAAGAATGTGGGTGATCTACCAGGGAAGCTCAAAATTTGCGCTCGAAATTAGCAGAGACGACAAGCACCTCCTCTCTCTCTCTCTCTCTCTCTCTCTCTCTCTCTCTCTCTCTCTCTCTCTCTCTCTCTCTATCTATCTATCTACTTGTCCATGTTTTCTACTCCATTCATTCAATATTAAGTTTAAATGTTCGTGTGTTTAAATTAATGCAGGTATGGATGATGACGAGTTTCTTCCCTCTTTGTCACCCCAACAGAGACAGTGGTACGTGGAGCGTCATCGCTCTGGCGCACCATCGCGCGTTCCTACTCCATCCGCATATCCCTCTGTTTCGGAGTCCTCAACGCGCTCTAAGCTTTGGTGTCGACGAGACTATCTTCACACTCATCTAGGCACCGACACTCTAGTCGTGGCAGTTGTTGTGGGGGTGGCACCACCGATGCTTCGACAGCGCCTCGTGTTTGACGAGGCTCTTTACCCTCCCCTTCTTTGCCTATCCCGACACCAGGTTTTGTGCGGCTGAGTGCCGTTCCCCACAGCTACACACCACTAGCTACTCCTCCAGGAGTCACTCCAGTGGACAGTCCTCGCTTCGGGGCTCAGACTCCAGTGGAGACACCTGGCGTCCATACCCCCGTTGACACGTCGATAGAGACCCTTTTCAAGACACCGAGGTTCACGCGACAGCGGCGAGAGGGCTTGCCTTACTCCGTCGACTTCAGCGGCGGCATCATCTTGGATGATGATGGCAAGAAGGTGATTGCGCGCATGCGTGATCTTTGCTCTCAGGTCTGTAGACACTACATACTAAACACCTGGAGTGAAGTACCGAATAAATTCAAAGACAGAGTCATCAGCATGCTTCATGACGAGTTTCCTGTTTCAACACGGGATGACCGCTTCAATGAAGATGTGATGAAGGTTCGAATGCGCGAATACTGCAAGCATAAGCGTTCCGAAGTGCAAAAAGCAATCAAGCATGGATGGAACAGACCAGATTGGCTGGCCAAAGAAGATTGGGAGCATGCGAAGAAAGAAGTGCGCGAGAATCCCGACAAGTGTAAGAAACAAAAGGAGGCAGCCAGAGCACGAGTTGAGGCAGGGAGCTCGCACCACTTGGGGAGCGGCGGGTGGGCATCATTTGAGGCCGATTTTGTAAGTGTTTTCGCATCTATGTTCGATAGTTTAGGGTTTATGGGATTTGAAATTCTAACATAATGGATTCTTTGTATGTTTTGATAGTGGTCGTTTACAGGACGTAATCCCACTCTGTACGAGCGTGAGTAAGCAGGCAGGAGGGCTTAAACGCCCTTATACACATCTTGACTTCTTGCGGCATCATGGTTAGTATTAGGGTTTATTCTTTTCTATTTATTGTATTTTTTTATAAACGTCGCTCGCTATATGTTTATACTTACAATGGGCTATCTTATTGTTTTTTTTTTTTCAGAATTCGACAGATACGCCGCTTGGACGCGATGAGACGTCTGACTAGACAATGTCAGTTTAGCCATAGCTAGATAGCATTAGTTTCTTTTTGTCCTAGCTTTGTATCATGAGACCATGTAACTATGTATTTTTGAAAACCATGTATATTTTTAAAATAATGACAATGGTTTGTAACTATTACATTTGCAATGATTAACAATCAAGTGATTTTGTTGCTGTGTACAATTGTCATTTATTTACTTCCATCAATTCACGCTTGTCATTTTGTATCTTTATTTTACAAACAATACGTACTATGGATGTTGGAGTTAATGATTATATTGTCTTGTGGGTGACTATTTTGGGTCTATATTTACCTTTCAACTTTTTTTCAAAGGTAAATAGACCAATGAAACATTCAATATGGTTGATGGCTGGCAGGGCATTCCCCAAATTTTTTTAATCTCGGGCATCGCTATGGGGTCGCTATATTAAGCTCTGTAGCGTCGCTACCTATGGCCTTGCAGCGTCGCTATATGCGTTGCTATATGTGTCGCTATACGTGTCGCTATATGCATCGCTATAAGCGTCGCTGTATGCGTCGCTACTATATGCGTCACTATATAGCGACGCTTATAGCGACTGCAATAGCAACTACTATAGCGACGTTCTCTTATCGGCGCTAATAGCGACGCTGTTAACGATGCCGGGGGTTTAAAAAACCAAGTGTATTTTCGTCGCTATAAGCGTCACAAGAGCACACAACCTCTTGTAGTGCTTGAAGTCTATGTACACTTTTGATGTCCGATTGCGTTTTTTATACCATTAATTTGATGATAGCTATAACCTAACCTATAATCTAGTCTAACCTATAACATAACCCTATCCTAACTTGATGTAACCTAACTTATAACCTAAACCTAACCTATAACCTAACCTAACCAAAGTCCGTTTGTGTTTTTAGAAGTACACGAGTCATCTTTGAAGTCCGATTGCGTTTTTTCTACTATTAATTTTTTGAGAGAGAAGGAGAGAGCATAGAAGTAGAACCCCAAAGTGTGTAGAATACACACATGAGATGATGTATATATAGAGCGGACCTGGGTGCCATATATAGAGAAGCCATATATTGAGTAGCTTCACATATAAGTTCAACACCTTCGCTCAAATAAGGGTCCCTTACTGTGGATGAGAAAACCCTTGGAGGATCAAGGGGAAAACCCACAGCTCTATATACACCCACCGTTAAAGTATAAAAATAATTAAATATACAAATGTTCATGAGAAGCTACATCACTCCTTTTACAATGAATATTTTATGAGGAGCTACATCGCTCCTTTTACAATGAATGTTTTAGAGTTACATTACTCCTATCCTATCAAATACAATAATGAATACAAAGATTCAATAAAGAGGTGTAAAGGCTATCGATTAGCTCGTAATCAAAAGTGTCTCCAAGAATCTGCTGTGTAGCTTGTCATCATTATCGCATCACCAAACATATCTTCATGTTGTCATCAATATGGCATCATCAAACATGTCTTTATAAATCTTTTATTGTCACCAAGTTTTTCTTCATGAAATCAATTCTTTGATCAATCCTACATAGATCATAGACTTAAAAAACATAGTCATGAAAATTATTAGCATTGTTAGTGAAATAATTACATTCACAATTCCATAAGAGATGGTTCGCGACGCCACTCTTTTGATGACATATATACTCATGACAACATATGTGGACCTAAAGTATAAACATAAAAACTACAAGATGCATGATATGTGATGCAAATGACATGTGTATATACTACATAAAATGACATTTATCAACGTAGTGATATCAATGAGTATCATTAAAGTATTAACAAAATATCATCATTGTATCAATAAAAATCATCATGGTATCAACAAAAAGCATCATAGAATAATCATTTATCAACCAAACAACATCATGGCATCACCGAGAATAACCATGGTATCAACGAAACAACATCATCATATCACTAAGAATAATCATTGTACCAACGAAACAACATCATGGTATCACCGAAAATAACCATGGTATCAACGAAACAACATCATGATATCACCGAGAATAATCATTGTATCATCGAAACAACGTCATGGTATCACCGAGAATAATCATGGTATCAACGAAACAACATAATGGTATCACCGAGTTTAACCATGGAATCAACAAACTATCATCATGGCATCACCGAGAATAACCATGGTATCAACCAAATATCATCAT
>NW_028221607.1:0-44248 GCF_014529385.1 Adiantum capillus-veneris
TTGCTGTTGCAAGAGTCACTTTCAAGAAAAAACAGGACTAGACAGCGTGCAGTTGAACAGACTTTTATTGCTACTCAAAGAAAGGGTGGTAACAGTAATGCAACCACTTCTTATGGTTATTCTGTGAGTGGAAAATCACTTGTTCCTAATGCTTCTACTGGCATCAATTCTTCTGGAATTTTGGTGATGAGGGTAAAAAGAAGATGCATTGCTATTATTGTAAAGCTAATGATCACTTTATCAAGCAATGTCCTAAGTTGAAGGCCAAACAGGCTAAGAAGAAAGAGGGTGGTTCCACTGCACATGCTAGTTCCACTACAAATGCAGCTATTGTTGAGTCTTCTGTGAAAGGAGACTGTGATGCTGATGTTGATGCAAAATGGGCATTTAGTGCAGAGTGTATCTATCATCCTGCTATCCATGATGCATGCATGTCAATTGCTGTTGCAGATTCACATGTGTGATATTTTGACAGTGGTGCTACAAAGCACATTACCTCACATCGTGATTTGTTCACCTCTCTTGAGTCTGTCCCTCATGGGAATTCAGTTACTTGCGCCAACAATGCCTCTTAACCAGTTCAAGGAGTTGGAAAGATTGTGTTTACTTCTACAAATGGCAACTCTTTCACACTTGTTGATGCACTTTATGTACCTGGGATCAAGAAAATTCTTTTGTCTATATCTGCACTTGCTAGACTTGGTCCTGTAGTCAAATTTGTGCATGACACGTGTACAATACATGATCTTAGTTTTGGTGATGAAATTGTTGCATCTTGCATATTATGACGTGGGCTGAATAAGCTCACTTTGTATGACAAGTGTGGGCAGAATTTTGCAAATGCAGTTGTGGATATTAAGGCTATTTCAGATGCAAAACTTTGGCATGTACATTTTGAGCATCTGAATTTTATCAGTTTGTTGCATTTGCAGAAATCTAATATGGTTGCTTCTTTGCCGCCTCTTGAAGCACCTGTCAAACATGTTTGTGAAGGCTGTATTTTGGGTAAGATGCAGCGTTCTAAGTTATTAAAGGATAGTTCAGTTAGGGCCACATACAGGTTGCAGCTTGTGCATAGTGATGTTTATGGGCCCATGCAAACTCCGTCCTTAGAAAATTACCTTTACTTCGTGACTTTCATTGATGATTACTCCATGCATACATGGGTATTTCCGCTTAAAGCAAAGTCAAAAGTTTTTATGTGCTTCAAACAATTTCTGGCTATGGCTGAAAATGTCTCGAAATGTACTATGGGTACCCTTCGTTCCAATCGAGGGGGGGGGTATATGTCTAATGCATTTCTGGCTAGTTGTGGGATAAAACACATTTGTATAGTGCCTTATACACCTCAGTAAAATGGTGTTGTTGAGAGGAAAAACAGGTCTCTTACGGAAATGGCACAATGTATGGTCAAAACTCAAGCTTTGCCACATTCTTTTTGGCTTGAGTCCATCATGTGTGCCACTTATGTACTAAACAGGTATCTTACAAAATCTTTGAAGTCTATTACTCCATATAAGGCATGGCATGGTAGAAAGCCTTCTATTGAGCATATGCGTGTTTTTTATTGTTTGGCATATGCTTTGGTGCCACAAACACAACACAAAAAATTGGATGATAAGGCTCTCAAATGTATTTTTGTTGGTTATAGTGTTGAAAGCAAAGGTTACAGGTTGTATCATCCACTAACAAAGCATATTCTGGTTTCACGGGATGTGTTTGTGGAAGACTCTGTTCAACCCTTGTTGTCATGTAAGACACAATAATGTAAGCTCACAAGACCTTTATGACACTTTTTTGCCTCTTTTCAGTGGTAGAAGTTCAAATGTAAATTCCAATGAGGCAAATGTACAGCCTATGGGGGTTTTTGAAAATGTTACAGATCAGCCTATTACTAATGTAAATGTACATGATGTAATTGATGAGGAAAGGGTTGAAGATGAGCAGGCTAAAGATATGCCAAAATGGATAGTGCATACATTGCATGACAGTTTATTGGATGCACCTTTGTCTAGTCGTACTCGTTCAAGTTCTCGCCATGCATCTTAGGCATCATATTGTTATGCTTTGGCTGTGTCTAGCCTACATGATGTTGAGGAACCTCTGTCTTTTGATGAAGCACATAATTCAAAAAAGTTGAATGGCTGTCATGCAGTCAAAAAATTTGATGCACTTATAAAAAATGACACATGGGCTTTATGTGATTTGCCTCCAGGCAAAAAGGCCATTGGTACGAAGTGGGTTTACAAGTTGAAATGCAAGCCGGATGGTGAGATTGATCGCTATAAAGCTTGACTCGTTGCAAAGGGTTATGCACAACAAAAAAAGGCATAGATTATGAAAGACTTTTTCTCCCACTTGTCGTATGACTAATGTGCGTTTTTCTATGTGCATTGGCAGCTCATTTTGGTTGGGATGTACATAAATCAGACATTGTTACTGCTTTCTTGAATGGTGACATATTTGAAGAAGTTTATGTAACGCAACCTCACATTTTTGTCAAGAAAGGACAAGAGGATAAGGTGTGCAAATGTAACAAAGCTTTGTATGGGTTGAAGCAATCTCCTCATGCTTGGTATGAGAAGGCCGACACTCATTTGGTCAATAACGGTCCCACAGAAAGAACATTGTATGTAAAGCGTGAGGTTGATGTACTTCTCATTATGGTTCTTTATGTAGATGATTTGTTGATCACAAGACCAACTGAGAGACATATTGCTGACTTTAAGGCTGATTTGAATGCTACTTTCAAGATGAAAGATTTGGGGCTGTTGCATCATTACTTGGGTATACAATTTAAACAATGTGATGGTCGTATTGCCATGTGTCAAAAAAGTTACATAGAAACATTGTTATGTAAGTTTGGACTTGAGGATTGCAAACCTATTTCCACTCCCATGGAAACGTTTTTGAAATTGATTCTTCATGATGGTGATGATCCTGGAGATGTCACTCTTTACCAAACTGTTGTTGGATGCCTCATTTATGTATGCAACACGAGGCCGGATATTCAGTTTGAAGTCTCACAGGTTAGCAAATTTATGCATAGCCCAAGGTCTAAGCATTGGCAAGCTATCAAGAGGATTATCCGCTACTTGAGTGGAACTTTACATCTTGGCTTATTTTATCCTAGGGGGGATCAATGCCGCCAAACTTACATGCTTTTTCGAACTCAGATCGGGCTTGTTGCTTTGACACGCGAGTATCCACAAGTGGTTTTTGTTTCATGCTTTGCAGTTCATGTATATCATGGTTGAGCAAGAAGCAACCTACTATGGCCACTTCTAGTTGTGAGGTTGAGTACAGGGCTCAAACGCCTTATGGCTAATTTGGATATTGGACAAGACACTGCCAACACAGAGAGGGAGACCCCTACCACATGGCATGGCATGTACCACACCACATGTGTCAAAAAAGGTACAATTAAAAATAAATGATGCCACTAAGTAATTTTTGAACGTATGTTCACCTGTGTAAATGTATCTAAACTATATCTAATGCACCTTTGAGACCCCTACCACATGGCATAAGGAGAAGGATTGGAGGGAGGAGTGGAAGCCAAGACAAAGAAATAAAGAGAGGGAGGCCACATTCATACACCTTAATCACTAGGTAACTATCACCTCACCGCATCTATTAATTCAGAGGACAATTGTGAAGTCACCAAAAGTGAACTCCTCATCTCATAGATGTAAAACCACACAATAATAATTGACAACCAATGAAAATACTAATATATTGGGG
Organism: Adiantum capillus-veneris; assembly: GCF_014529385.1. Classification (NCBI taxonomy): domain Eukaryota; kingdom Viridiplantae; phylum Streptophyta; class Polypodiopsida; order Polypodiales; family Pteridaceae; genus Adiantum; species Adiantum capillus-veneris. The sequence goes on from NW_028221607.1 coordinate 3,745, forward strand.
ATGGAACAAAAATGATTTTAGTCCAATCAAGGTCTCAAGTGATTGTATCAAACTTTCATATGTTTAGTCAATTTGTTATGGTCCAATATAAGAGTGAACATGGCTTTGAAAATGTTACTTTCCTCTGTTTCTGCGTTGGTAGATGGGGTCTCTTCATTTCAAAGCCTCACATGAGTTCCTTTTCAATTTTATGTTTTAGAATGCCAGACGTGAGTCTTCACCTTGTTTTTAAATTATAGCAATAAGAAGGGAGAGCAAAGTACTCCATGAGGAGCCACAAATCCTGTACAATGTTTACAAAACTCCCCTCTTGCTTGGAAGACCAATGACATTGCAGACTCCCATTTGAATCTGCACAGAGCTTGCCAAGGAGACTTTTATGCTCTGTAGAGACGCCCCCGAGAAAGAAGTGCGAATCATATACATTCAGGAATCGAGAACCTACAAAGAAATGAAAAAAGTTTTGATGAAGACTATTAAAACCATCGGGAAAGCTTCTGTCAGCCGTGTAATCTTGAACTCACTTGTTTTGAGAGAAGCCTTATCTTCTCCTGCTCCGCACCTTGATTCAAAGTAAGGAGGCAGCATGTTGTGAACATTTTGTACCGTGCTTGGAATGAAAACTGAGTTTGCATTAGCTTCTCTCTCAAGATAATCAATACAAAGATGAGTAAGAGGATAAGACCCATAAGGATTGCTGGATTTCCCAGCCACTGCAGAATGACTTTGAACAAAGTGGGTGTTTCCTGAAAGTAAGCAAGAGATTAACTTTAATGCTAATGCATCACTTAATGTCTCATAGCAAAGTTACTTAGGTGAGCTGACAAGACCAGCTTGGGAAATCGTTCAGTTAAGCACACATGTGCGGAAGGGTTGTGCCGAAGGGTTGACCTCCCAGGAAGTTTCTCCCAATTTCACCCTGGATAATCAGCTACCACTCTGAAAAGGGGGGATGCGACCAAATCTCATAGCACGGGTGCCAAGTGCAAGGGCATCAAGTGCAACCGTCCGCTTCACGTACATCACTTGTCAACTAACATTGGTTCTTGAATGTGGCTAGTCTAGTGGATGCTTGAGAGACGAAGCTAGCCGCAAACCTATTCGACAGGATAATGTTCCATGCTTATTCATGACTTGAACCATGACAGTCCATGTAAATTTTCTTTTATTCATTTACAGGCTATTTACATGTAATATAGAATTATGAATCTTTGAGCAGGATTCAATTCTCCATTTGAAATGATAATTCTGTAACTTCATAAAAAGCCTGGGAAGGACCTTATCTTTCATGTAACATCTTGTCCTCGTGTTTAAGATGCTCTTGGGCTGCAGAAGTTCCCAAGTTATCAAATTTAGGGGGCTCTTCATGAAGAGGTCTCATATGAGGACATAATATTGTTATAATATGCTTCTGTCGAATGCATTACGCATTTGCTGACGGTTGGCAGCTTGAGTCTATAAGCCGTTTCATTGATTCTTCCTGACTCTGGAATATGCCAGATTCCCATCTTGCTAGCTTAGCATAGTAGCATAGGGCTCTTACCCATGTCATCACTGTTCGGGCTTGGCAATCATGCAACCAACAACAGCCATGAGCCCTCTCTCCCAACATATGACCCCTAAATCACTAGTCTCTTAGCTTTGCATTCTCAGGAGTACTTTTTACAGGGAAAAAAAGATGTTCTAAAGACAATGGCCATCAGATCTTCAATTAAAACAAAGACGGTTTTTCTTTACCTCAATGTAATCAGACAGTGTTTGATACATGGAACTGTTTTCTGCGATTGGGCCACATACACCACTACTTTTCTGGACGAGAGTGGCTGAAGCAGGTAAGCTGCATAGTATCAAGGCAAGTAGTAAAAGTCCATGGGTTAAATTTGAAGTCCGTGATGCACTGTAGGGTTTCCTCATGGGTTCATAAAACCGCCTCAGAGAAAACTGTCAACATAAAGAGCACAAAATGCTTTTTTAATTTCAAAGCTTGAGATAAAATGAGAATGAGTCAGTTGCAGAATGATATTGTCCCCATCAAATGTTGTGTTTGACATCTGTATTGTAGAGTGTTAGTACGTGAGCATCTGCATAGCGATGATGAATTTTATGATTTGATGGACATGATTTTAAAGGACCGCATTCAACATTGCCACATACTCCTTACTCATATTGCAAGCTCCACCATGATTTCCATATTCATTTTCTCTCGTTAATTCCGTGTATCTGAGAGTGATGCTTGTTTCCTGAATGTTATCACTTATGTTTCTTGAAAGTTAGAAAGTAATTGTTGCTGTCTTCACAATATTGACCGAACAATGTGAATTTTATTGACATTACACATTAGCCGGTTTAAAGTGCACACAAATTTTTTGCGATATTATGTAATAATGAGAGACTTTCTCACCTTCATATATGAAAATATCATGAAGTTGCAAAATAGACCAAGTACAGGAGCTACTGGGCTGAAGGATGAACCAACCCAGACTAACGATTCCATATAAACAATGTCAATCACCAAGTTCTCTATAGAAAGCTGTCTTCTTTTCTGAGACCATCTCAAAAGATTATCTCAAAATGCTTCATTTGAAAACAAGAAGAAAAGCACCCAACGATACATGTTGATATGTTTAACTTGTGATAGTACACAAGCATGAAGAACAGGATTATGTCTTGTTTAAGTGACCGACCTTGAAAACTCTTTGATGGATCATCCCATAGATAAGGTCCCATGCCACACTCACGAATGTATTTGTCAACATCAAGCGCAACAACTGTTTTGCAACAGCATTTTCCATGCACCCTGGCATGCACACTTGGCCCTGAAAGGTCAATGTAAAGCTGGTCATTTCGAGGTCATAGAAACTCTTTCAATCAAAACATTATTCTTTGTGAGAAAGCCCATGGTTGACTTGTGAATCACCTGATTTGGTGTGCAAGAAACCCATTCTTTTCCACTATTCGTGTTGCAGCATGAGAAACCATCAGGACAGCCTTTGTGACTTGTACAGGCCAAAATCTGATTTCCTGCTTTGATGTGTGCTGCTTGTGCAAGAGCCATGTATAATCTGAAAAATGATGTAAATACCAGCAACCAGGTAAGCTATTTCCATAAAAGAGATATTAACTGTAAAAGCCTTGAGCCAACTAAGTGTGAAGTCCATCAACGAATTACTTAACAAAAATAAATGGGTATGAGCCACATGATTTAAAGTAGAGTTGGCTTCCCCACTTCTGCTCGTGGACGCCCTAATCTAAGAAGTGCGTTTCATTCAGAGGATGAGAGAACTACCATCAGAAAAGTGGTTCAAATTTGCCCAAACTTGATATGCATCATGTAGACAACAAGCATAAATCACATGCAAACACTCTGTATGGTCCTTTTGAGCCACAAACTTCAATGAAGTCTCTGAAATGCACCAACTACAAATCTTGGCTGGATCTAGGGGTTTATTCTCACCTTTAGTGATGTACACTCCTATGAAAGTCAAAAAATGTACAAGATGTGAAAAAAAAACAAAGACAACACAAATCAATCTTCAACTTAGCGAATACCTTCCCAACTCATTGAAGAGCATATCCACTCGTCCAAATCTACTCTAAACACACTAAAGAGGGTTTTTGCAAGTACCCAATAGTTCCAAAGCCCAAGGGGAGGGTTGTCGGAGATGGGCCTAGGGAGTGAGAAAGGGAGGATGAGCAAGTGGGCAAGGGACAGGGAGTGAGGGAGACGATGTGCAATTTAGAGTGCAAGGGGTAGGGGGATGAGAGAGGGTGGGTAAGCGAGTGGGATAGGCGGAGGAGGGGAGGGAGGTGTTAGAGTTCAAGCATCTCTCAAGATTCGTATAGTTTGTCCCAGTTTCTCCCAGGGACGCATGTTAGGGAGTGAGGGCTGTTTTGTGGTTGTGCCCAGTCAATGTGAGGTAGGTTTCTCATGTCGGGTTGTCTTTAGCCATCAAGGATTTCATTAACGTGATCACGAACACCTGAACATGTTAATAACGTTGAATGATCCGTGATCACGTTACATGTTCGTGTGACCTTCCTATTAACGTACAAAAACTATCCATAACGGTAGTCCCACCGGGTTTTTACCATATCCCCACAAAAAAATAATAGCCCGGTAGGCTTTTGGTGGGTTATCTGGTCACCATTCATCAGCTTAAATGTGATCACCTAAAGTGTAATTATGTGGATATGATAAAAACACATGGTAATCACAAAAATTTCATGTGATCACATGATTATTAAATACATGTTAGCCATGTTTAGCCTTGGGTTTTGGCTCAATTCCGTAGCCAGTTTTGCTCCTGTGGGCAGCCTTTGGGCTGACCTTATATAGACAGGCAGAGGGGGGAAAACATGAGCAGTACAGACCAGCCCCAACATGGGAGCGCCTAGGGTGCCCCAGTGGGTAGCTTGGAGACCGGCCGCCGAAGGCATGAGGATGGGCAGCCCAGCGTTTTTGGGCAGCCCCATGTCCAGCGTTGTTGCAGCCAGAGGGGGTTTCTCCCCAACGTTTCCATGGCCAACACTCCATCGTTTTCGGTGGGCAGCCTTGCAGTGTTCTGCCGGCAATGACAAGCAGTGCTTGTGGGCTTACGTCATCCATGGCGATGGGCAGCAGATCTCCCCTTCCACATTTTTCCTCAGGGCAGCCCATTCGGTGGGCATTGTAGTCAAAGGCCGAGGAGAGCAAAGACCCCTACTTCGTCTAGAGACCACCCACACCAGCAGCCTTGAGGCCTCTCTCTCTCTCTCTCTCTCTCTCTCTCTCTCTCTCTCTCTCTAATTCTTCCTTTGCCAGGAGGTGGATTTGTGTTGCGGAGCCTGTGGCCGTGACAGTGGTCATGTGTGCAAGAGCAATTGGCAATGTCAGCAGCAGTCACAGTTGTGTGTACCTCGGGTCTATCCAGTTGGCATGTGAGTTCTACGCCGGACCATCCTTGGTCATTTGTATGAGCAGATTGTTATCAACATGGAGAGCCTTTCCCAGATCTCTCTCTCTCTCTCTCTCTCTCTCTCTCTCAGACCATTGCTCAGCCTACCATTGGTTATGCCATTTCCCTCTTGAATAACAGGTCTTGAGTTCAACTGTCCTTGTCGGGGATAGATCTTTAAGGTCTCTTGGGATAGTTTCCTACGGCGTTAAAACAATCTTCTTCTCGGGTGTGGGTGTGTGTGTGTGTGTGCTAATAAAAAGAGGAAAATGGTATAACCTTTCTATCACCCAAGTGTGGTAGATTGGTTATATCATTTCCCTCTTGAATAACAGGTCTTGAGTTCAACTCTCCTCGTCGGATAGATCTTTAAGGTCTCTTGGGATAGTTTCCTATGACACTAAAACAATTCTTCTTCTTCTTCTTTCTTCTTCTTCTCTCTCTCTCTCTCACACAAGAGAGAGAGCACACAGAGATATGGGACATCTCACGGAGATGGTGACTACACATGGTCTAGCGATACTTAATGGCCTACAACGTTTCCCAGAGCGACTGGTTTCACATGCTTTCCACATAGGCATGGGGCCAGCATAGTGGACTATGTCATGGCACATCTGAGCTTCATTCCTTGCATTCACCATTTCACAGTAGGACCAAGATCAATGGGTATAGCAGTGGATCATGCTCTCTTGACACTTACCGTCTCCTTTCAGTACAGTACAGCCCAGGTATCAGGAGGGAGGATGTGTTTATACAGAGGAGATCTATAGTCGTCTACGTGCAGCAGCCAGGCCAGGACTCTCAATGGAGGAGACCACCACTTTACTGACTGAGACATTGCATGATGCAGCAACAGAGGCATACCCACACACTCAGCCTAATCAAAGACGTCATTTTGGGACCATGCCTCATAACTATGACGAGTGTAGAGAGACAAGAGCACAACTTTAGAGAGATCTTCTCCTAGGGGTCATCAATCACAGACAATCTCAGATAGCCTTCAGGTGCTTGTGCGACAGAAGAAGCAAGCATTCCTAGCTCAAATGGAACGAGACTTAGACCAGTTGTTCTTGAGTAGAGACTCAGGAGAGGCATGGAGTTTCTTTCATGAGCACTCCCCTCCCCCAGTGATTACTTCTCCTGATGTGTGGGGTCAATATGCAACATCCTTATATACAGTCCCTGGACAAACACCCCTTCCAGATCCTACTGAGCCATGCCCATCTACGGGTACCTTCTTTACTAGTGATAAAGACGGCCATTGAAAGGATGAGGACCAAGAGGGCATTTGATCATGATGGTCTAGTAGCAAAGCACTTTATACATGCTAGAGATATGCTGGCAAAGGTTCTTGCAGTTCTCTTCAATCGTGTTATGTGTGAGGGTCTACTGAGACTTGGAGATTATCTACTATTGTGCCTATCTTCAAGGCAGGTGATCCTACGGAGCCTGGAAACTACGTACTATTATGATTGGACACACATTGGCACGGTTGTATGTATCTATCCTTGAGAAGGAGTTGAGAAAATGGGCAGAGAGTGAGGGCATACGAGCAGCGAGACAGGCAGGGGGGGGGGGCTTCTCCACCATATTTTACGCATATTCATTATCTAGGGGGGGGGTGGGTGGTGGGGTAGGGGGGTGGGGGGGGGTTGGTGTGTGTTGATTTCTGTGTCAAAAGTGAGGACGTGGCTGCAAAAACCCTAATTCTGCTGAGACCCTAACCCTAAAATCAGAAACCCTAATTCTGCCCTAACCCTAACCCTAACCCTAACCACCCTAACCCTGATTTGCTGGATAGCAACGTGATTTACGGAAAGCTGGGCAGCTTTTTGGCGTTGCTTTTTCTACACAAATTGCTGAGAAAGAGAGAGAGAGAACCCTCTTTCTGCTTATTTTAGTAAGAAGAGAAAGGAGAAGCCTCTCTGCTTATTTATAAAAAGAAAGAGAGAGGAAGAACTTTTGCTTTATTTGCCAAGGCTTTTGAGCTTTTGATTTTCCCTTTTGGGCTCTGCTTTTGGAAACCCTGTAACGTAAAATTAAGTGAGGATTCCTCTCACAACTCAGAGCTCCTGCGTAGAGTCTGAGTGTGAGCGCCTTGTCCGCACTATTGTAATCTTTGAACTCAGATTAATACAAAAAGAAATATACGATCTAGGAGCGCCAGTCTCTGGGGCTATATCCTAGGACGGAACTCGCCGAGGCCAGTGTCGAATTAAATTGTGTACTGTCAATTGTGTTTGAAGTGGTTCCTTTGGTGCTGTCGCGGTAGATTCTTGCTTGGATTGTCCAATCTTGACTTTGGTCACTGGGTCCACATCTATCAAATTGTTTAAATGGAGTTGATCTGCAGTGTTCTCCCATGTTGTTGTTGTTGTTGTAGAACCCTTTGTTTAGTCATCTGTTCCTTAGCTTCCATCAGTGCTTATTCCATAACCCATTGTTTTTCTTTTGCTCGTTGTTTCTTGTCATGGATTTGTTGTAGCATTTCTTGGGTTAGTGGTAGATGATACTGTGTTAGCCTGCATCCACTAATCCAGTTAGGCATTTTCTCTCCATTTAATGTCGCAATTTTGACGACACCACTTGGTGATAAATTTTTGATCACAAAGGGTCCCATCCCTCGCTTATGAGTTTCTTACCATGTTGTTTCAGGGTATACACCAAAACATAGTTCCAAATTTTAAATTCTTTTGACTACACATGCTTGTTGAAGGACTCCTTTTGGCACCTTTTTTGAGCATAGATAGATGCTACCGCTGCTGAAGGGGTAGCTCATCTAGCTTTTCCAATTCATCTATCTGTGATGAAAATTCAAGATTAGTCCCCTCTAGTTACTTAGTGACTCATAGAGCCGGATTAAGAATTCAATGGAGAGAATGGCATTAAGACTAAACACCATACTGTAGGGTGTGTTGTTCCCAATGGATGTCTTATAGGCCACTTTATTTGCCCATATGGTTGAATGTAACTTTTGGTCCCAATCTGTTCGTGATTCTGTCAGAAATTTTTTCTAATGTGCAAAGTGTTTTATTAGTAGCTTCTGCCAGACCATTGGCTTGTGGATGGTGTGGGGCAGACTTCTTATGAATAATCATAAATTTGTCAAGACGATTCAATAACCTCATTTAGGAAGTGTGTGCCTCTAATCATTAACATTTCTATTGGTAACCCATATCTTACAAAGATATTTTTATATAGAAATTGTGAAGTGGTTCTGGCATCTACCTTTTTGGGTGGATTTTTCTTTAGCCCATTTTGTGAGATAGTTTGTGGTGACAATGAATATTGGGCTTGAGATTTATAAGTGGGCGGTGAGATTGGTCCCACAAAATCTAAACCCCACTTACCAAATGCCCTTGCTCCCATCATTGGCCGTAATGGCATCTCATCTCTTTTTAAGGGTACTTTGGTACGTTGGAAATCATCACATCAATTACCATATTCATCCGCATCCATGTTCAATGTAGGCCACCAAATTCCAAAAGTTAAGAAAATTTGTAGCTGTCTTATCTCCCAAGAAATGCCTTTGCTTATTCCTCCATGTGATTGCTCGAAGATAGGCAAATATTCAATTTTGGAAGCACATATTTTGAGTTGGTTATCCTTTCCTCTCTTGTAGAGTTGATTTTCAATGAGTGTGAAGCCTCATGCTTCCAACTCGAGTAGATGTTCATAGAGCATCCATATGCTAAGAACAGATAAAATATGAGAGAGATATGGCCATTCGAAATTGGGAGTGTACTCTCTTATGCTAGAAAATGAGCTCTCTCGAATGTTTGTAGTGTTGTAGCTATAAAAATGGGCCCTATATCCATTGTTTATCCAAGAAATATTTTCTCTCTCCTCAATCAATAGGTTCTCTTTGAAGGCGCCATTTAATTGGTCCATTTTTGGGCTCTACTTTAGTATGAGGTGAGGGTTGGTGCCTTTTGGCCCAAGGGAAGGGGTGGAGCTTGTATCCAGAGGACTAAAATTGAAGGGGGGGGGCGCGTGGGTAGCCCATATGAATTCAAAAAATGCACCCCAAACTCCCAAGAGTCCACAAGCCCAACAAGCCAAGCTCCTCTCAAGTGATACAAACCAAGTGAGCTCTCGGCTTGCCCTATATACCCCTCATCTTCTCCTCACCCCTTCCCATAATTCTAGTGCCACATGGAAACTTCCTCCCCTTCTTCCCATTTCCTTCACATCCCGCACAAAATTTCCAGCCAAACCTTTTCTCAGGACCAACTTCTCAGGAGCATAATGCACCGCTCCGGCCTTCAAATGCGACGCCGTAAAGAACGGCTCGAAGCCCATCACCTGAGCTACTGCCAAAAATTTGAAATCGCAGCATTTGTAATTTTAATCATCAATTTGGCTCAATTGCCTTTGTCACATGCATCTGCCACAACCTTCTAAGTCGAGACTGCCCACTTCGAACGTGCGATGATGTATAAGTCCGATTCACAAGCTATAAAGCACGACTAAACATTCTCATTGAAAACCATCTTTTAGAGATGAAAATACCCAAAACTCAAGTAAACAAGCCCATTAAAAACAAACCTTTATACATGAGTTTTTACATGGTCACTCCCCCAAGACTCAAAGCACTATGTACACATATACACATGAGGCTACTTGGCAAAATTTTTAGCATCACTTATTGGCTTTATGCTCATCCAAAAATGCTTGACATAGCTTGCCAACCCCCTCTAGCCTGCTTGATCATTCGTGAAAAGCACAGGTCTCTAGGGTGAATGACTGTTGTAGCTCATTCCTAGAAACCTCATTCACATTCTCAGATATTTTCACACTGTCTTCTTTTATTGTAGCATCTCATCCATCAAAATTGTCATCAAAAGTGCTAGATACTTCTCCAACCTTTAACCATTAACACGATATTTGTGCTCTGCACCACTCAAATTTGCTAGCAGATACGTTCCATTGTCAAAGTTGTTCACACTAATAGAAGGACCTTCCCAATTGATTTGATTTTTTTTTGAAAACTATTGTCCAAATTACTATTGTAACGCAACACAAGATCCCCCTTTTCAATTCCCTTATCCTTCACACATTCATTAGCCTTCATCTGAGCTTTCTTTGACACCTCTTCAAAGTAACTCAAAGCCAAAACTCTGTCCAATTGCAAACATTGTAAATCCAACAACGTTTTCTGCCAAGTATCTCTTTGCTCTTTATCTCTCAATGACAACAATTTAAGTGCAGGAATCTCCACTTCAATTGGCAATAAAGCTTCCTTGCCATAAACCAAGTGGCAAGGAGAGAATCTTGTGCTCATTTTGATAGTAGTTCTATAGGCCCATAATGCACTAGGAAACTTTGAATCCCAAGTTTTCCCATGTGTCTGGGTCATCTTTGTCAAGATTCTCACCAATTCTCCATTGAACCTTTCATTGAGACCATTGCACTGTGGATAATAAGGAGAACTGTATCTGTCTTGTATATTGAGCTTTTTGCAAAGAAAATCAAACATTTCTCCTCTGAATCTCGGTCCCCTATCTTGAAGTAGTTCCAATGGCACACCAAATTTGCAGCATATGTGTTCATATAGAAATTTTCCCATTTCCTTACTGGTAATCTATTTGACAGCTTTAGCTTCGGCCCAATGTGACAAAGAATCCACCGCTGTCAAAATGTAAGCATTTCTTTTACCAGTCATAGGTAGTGGTCCAATAGCATCAAGACCCCATTTTTCAAACACATTAAAAGCCAGAATTGTCTTTCGTAACTCATGCTTCAAAATTCTCTTCCCCATCTTTTGGCAAGATAAACAAGATTTGTACCAATGGTTAACATCCCGCTGAACACTTGGCCACACATAGCCTTCTTGCAAAATCTTATGTAACATGATTTTCATGGCAAAATGGCCTCCACAAGATCCCTCATGATTTTCTTCCAAGATCTTCAAGTAAAGCACATCATCAAGTATTTTGTATTTATTGGTTTTTCTCATAAAAGCATACTTTTTAGATGATGGTAAACCCTCAGGTAAAATGCCTGTCAATAGAAAATCCACCTCCTTTGATAAAACTTCCCTTCCATGATATAAAGGAGCATTAGCCTTCAGCACAAACACACAACTGGTCATTCCTTGATCAACTTCATGAGCTTCTTCATTTTGAGACCTTTCAATATGTTGCAAACTCCATGCTTCAAAATTTTTGAGTAACAATTTTACCTTGAAGCACAAATTTTTCAATTTAGGATTCTTATTTTTCCATACTCCCAATACTTGTTTCACAACCAACATGGCATCCCCTTTGATTTGTAGACTCTAATCCCAACTGTAAACAGATGTGCAAACCACCTTCAAGAGCCATGTACTCTGCTTCATTGTTGTACTCTTTGCATCAAGTTCAGCCCTTGTTTCCTTGCAAGATTTCTTTGCGCATTATAGATGACAATTCCTCAAAAAACAACATCATGACTTATTCGATAAGAGCCATCAAAGTAAAACATTGAAGCATTGGAAATGGAAAGAGTTTCCACTTTCTTTCTTTGCACTACCTCTTCCTTAACCAAAAGAGGAGTCTCTTTCTAAGTGAGTAAATCTGCTAGGGTAGCCCGAGTACTCTCTTCCACCAAAAAAGCAAACTGAAACTCTTGCAATTCAATAACCCACTTCATCACTGTCTTTGATATATTTGAGTTATCAAACAACTGAGGAAGAAATGAATAACTGGTGAGAAAAGTGAAGGAATTTTGTTACAAGTAATGTTTGAACCGTCTGCAAGCATAAACCATACTGCTTATCACCAATTCAATCTGTGAGTAATCTCTTTCATGAGGAGTCTTCACCCTGCTAGCATAATGAACAACTTTTATATATTGAGATTCTTTCCCTCTTTGCAACAACTTAGCCCCAATGGCATCATCTCCAACTGATGGGTTAACGTAAAATTATGTTTCCCAATCAAGAGCTTGCATAACAGGTAATGTACTCTAACTTTGTCAAAAACATCTTCACAGTCATGTGTCCACCCAATGGATCATTCTTAACCGCTTGCTGCAATGGATACAATAACTGTGATGCCAAAGGTATAAATCAAGACAGATATTAACCTTCTGAATGAAAGTGGCCAATTGTCTTGTATCTTTTGGAGATGACAACAATGACAAAGCTTCCACTTTCTCTAGATCTGCCTCAATTCCATTTTTTGAAATCACATGTCCAAGAAGCTTCACTCTTGGCTGTGCCAAATGACATTTCTTGGGGTTCAATTGACCCTCGCATTCATCATACCTTACAAAGGTCATTTCAAGCTTTTGAACATGCTCTTTTTGTGAAGTGTATACACAAAAATAATCTATAAACCTTTGACAAACATCCAAAGAAACGGGATAAGGACCCAAGCTCACCACAATTATAACAGTTAGGGATGAACCTCCTTTGTGGCTCAAAGGCACCTTGTCCACATGACCCACATTAGTATTAGGTTGAGCTTGATATGGCTGGGCCATTCCTCTTCCTCGACCACAATCCCCACAACCACCACCACCAAGAACATTGAGCTGTAACTCTTGCATCATGGTCATCATGTCTTGCATATTTTTCTGTAATTGCTCAGTGTTTGCAACTCTTTGAGTAGGTTGGGCTCCAGCCTTTGCCCAAGTCTCCTCATTTTGGTGTAGCGGGCCTTTTTAGCTCAACTTTGAACTTCAAAATTTCCTTTAAGTCTTCCGCAAAACGGTCCTTCTTTAACATGGGTGGAGGGATTTCATTTCCTAAAGCTCGGCCCATTTATCCATAAACAAGTAAATTGCATGACAAAATCGTCAACACTTTGATTAGCCTTCTGAGTGTACCCCAAAATCTCATGCCAAACTTCATCAAGTACTTCAATGTTCCTGTATTGTGCCAAAAAATCCTACTTAATATGATTGTAGTCCAAAACCACCCCTGGAGTTTGTGCCTGTACCACCTCTTCATAATTTTGTAACCAAACTTTTGCCTCATCCTGTAAACTGTATTGCAGCAGCTGTAATAATATAGCTTGATCTAGTATATTCTGTAATAAGGAATTAACTTCCAATTTCTCAATAAAAGCCCATGCATTCTCATTAGGCAATCCATGAACTTCCATTAACTTCCAGTTTGTAACTAAACTTTTGCCTCATCTTGTAAACAATATTGCAGCAGCCACAATAATATAGCTTGATCTAGTATATTCCACAATAAGGAATTAACTTCCAATTTCTCAATAAAAGCCCGTGCATTCTCATTAGGCAATCCATGAAATTGTGGAAACTCGTCCACCATGTTTGATTGCCACAAAAAAAACTTACATGTGATATGGTAAGTTCAAGGGATGTCGATGGATCGCTCCAATACCTAATCCACCTCACACTGGGTAACCTAGCCCCCAGTGCTTGGCTTCACAAAACCTCACATCCCTCAAAGGCTGCAATCCAATTCAATGACCGCCTCAAGTGTTGTCCACAATTTGCACATAGATAGGCGGTTGTCCATAAGGACCCACATCTTTCTTACATTCTCTGCCTGCATAATATACATTTTTCACAAGAATTGGAGCACATTAGCATGTCTCCTTACCGGGGGATCCAAAATGATGTTAGCATACAAACAACAAGGAAAACGAGCACCTCTATAGCCTTGCACGAGTCACATCATCGGAAAGAAAAGCTGTTACACTACAGAAAGTTGGGGGGTACTCTCTTATGATAAAAAATGAGATCTCTGGAATGTTTGCAAGTGTTCAAACTATAAAATGGGGCCTATATTCATCTTTTATTCAAGAAATATTTTCTCTCTCTCCTTGCCGACAAGGTTCTCTTTGAAGGCTCCATTTAATTGGTCCATTTTTGGGCTCTACTTCAATATGAGTTGAGGAGTTGGCGCCTTTTGGCCCAAGGGAAGGGATGGAGCTTGTGTACAAAGGGCCAAAATTGAAGGAGGGCACGTGGTCAGCCCATATGAACTCAAAAAAGTGCCCCAAACTGCCAAGAGTCCACGAGCCCAACACACCAAGCTCCTCTCAAGTGATACAAACCAAGTGAGCTCCCAGCTTGCCCTATATACCTGTGCGCTCCTTGCCGCACTGTCGAAGCAAGGGACTTGCCGATACACCGTGTACGAGATGCAGACGGCTCCAAGCACACAACTAGTTTAACTAGTAAGCTCAAAGAGGGAAATGGTGTGTCACTCACCGCCTTATGCTCCTGCCGTAGAGGATTCCTCCCCGCGAAGAAGAGGGAGATGCCGCTACGCCGCGCTCAACCAACTCGCCATCGTCGTGCCGCCGCAACACTCGATCGCACACACACTCTCACACACACTCTCTCTCTCTCTCTCTCACACGCACACACCACAAGGAGATGGTGAAGGAGAAGGTGGAGATGGAGCAAGAGCAGCTTCTATTGCACAATGAGAGAATGACTCAATTTTAGGTTTAATTGGCTTTTATGTGAGCTCACCCCATTCACACTTGGGCGCCCATGCTTAGCCAACTAACCCTAGCATGTTCGTGTTAGAGTGCGCCTCTCATCGGCGATCACTCTACCTTTCCCTATTGGACCGACAAGCCCGGTGGCTGACTCTACTTAAATAAATAATACGGTTACATTTGTGACTCCAAGGTTAGCCTCTCGTTTTTGTCTTATACGTTGTTGTCGCTCCTTAGCCTCAGCTTGAGCTTGTATCTTGTTTAACTCGGTTTGTGCTTTGGCGGCCTTCTTTTGATGAATGGCCCGTAGTTCTTCTTGGCTTAAAGGATCATAATATCTTTTGAATTTACTCCCATTGAGGAATCCAATGGTTTCAACTCCATCAAGAGTTTCCACACGAAGGGTACCTTGTGGGTAATTTCACATACTCTATATGGTCCTTTACCAGCATATTTCAACTTTTTCTTCTCTTTACGTACTCCATACATAAGGACTTTATCACCAACTTTGATGTCCTTGTCCTTCACATGGCAATCAAACCACTTCTTTCTCCTATCCTTTTCCACAAGAGCATTTTGCAGAGCCAACTATCTCTCTTCGTCTAGTTTTTATAAGATATACAAACGCTCGGTTAAGGGGTTACCATTCCATCCTTCTTGCGAAGCTACCCTAAGACTAGGAATGACAAACTCCCAAGGCATAACCGCTTCTTGGCCGTATACCATTTTGAATGGCGTACAATTAATAGCCACTTTATAAGCAGTACGATAAGCCCATAGAGCAGATGTCAACTTCAAATCCCAATCAGTGCGATGAGCTTCTACCGTCTTGGTTAAAATAGAGATTAGAGTCTTGTTGGTGCTCTCGGCTTGTCCATTAGCTTGCGGGTAATAAGGTGTAGACTTATGGTGGGATATCATAAAGATCGTGGTAAGCTCTCTTATTACCTCATTTATAAAATGGGTACCATTATCACTAACAATTTCAAAAGGGCAACCAAATCTTGTGATAATGTTCTCAAAAAGAAACTTAGCTGTTGTCCTCGCGTCAGCTTTTTGTGAAGCCTTAGCTTCAACCCACTTTGTTACATAGTCCGTAGCAACTAGAATATATCGAGATTGAGTGTTGCGAGCTGCGGGACTAATTGGACCTACAAAGTCTAAGCCCCATTTTTCAAATGGTTGGGTTACTTTAATAGGATGTAAGGGCATTCTGTCTTTGCGCTGTGTGGTCTTGTAACGTTGGCACTCATCACACCCTTTTGTAAAAAGTGATGCATCCTTAAATAAAGTTGGCCACCAATAGCCTGATTGCAGCACCTTTCTAGCAGTCAGGTCTCCTGAAAAATGTCCTCCTGCTATGCCCATATGTGCTTCTTGCAAGATATACAAATATTCATCCTCGCGGGCACAACGCCTAAGAATATCATCCTTGCCTAATCTATACAGAGTTCCGACAATCAAACAATAGGGTTTAAATTCTTTTACTAGCCTTCGAGCGATATCCTTACGAAGTTCCTTGGGTGGAAAACCATTAACTAAAAAGTTAACAATGTTCTCACTCCATTCAGGCATAGTCTCAACTATGAATAGGGAAGTATCGGGTAATTCATCATCAACTCCTGTAGGGGCTTCACCATTGGGTATGCGAGACAAATGATCAGCCATGACGTGCCTTTTACCGGTCTCACTACAATCGTGAAATCAAACTCCAGAAGAATTAACAACCATCGTGTGATTCTTCCTGTGGAGCATGGCTTGTTTACCAGATACAGCAACGCTTGATGGTCCACATAAAATACAAACTTGTTTGCCAGAAGGTAGTAGCGAAATTTCTTTACTGCATAAACCATTGCCAAACCTTCTCGCTCTGTAGTGGTGTAGTTCCTTTCAGCATCGTTCAATTGACGTCTTGCAAAGCTAATAGGATAGTCCAATTTATGTTCTCCTGGTTGAGTGAGAACACACCCAATAGCAAAGTTTGATGCATCAATATGCACATGGAAAATGACATCCCAGTTAGGTGTCCTTAAAATCCGAGCACTTGCTAGTGTTTTCTTCAATTGTTCATAGGCCTGGTCACACTCTTCAGTCCATTTAAATTCAATGAGAAGCTTGTACAAAGGACGTGCTATCTCAGCAAAAAATAAAATAAACCGTCGATAATAACCCACGTGTCCCATGAACCTTTGAACTCCCTTGTAATTGGTTGGTGGTGGTAACTCTAGAATCACTTTAATTTTGCTCTCATCGGTTGAGATACCATTCTTGGATACTATATGCCCTAAAATAACTCCATGCTTGACCCAAAATTGGCATTTGAACGGGTTCAATGAGATACGATATAACCTACACTTTTCAAACACCTTCCGCAAACATGATATATGTTCTTTCCAAGAAGAGTAAACACAAAGGTCGTCTAAGAAAGCTTAACAAAACTCTCTCAATATTCTTTAAAAGCAGTTTTTATTAATCGTTGGAATGTAGCAGGGGCATTTGTTAAGCCAAAAGCCATCACACGAAATGCAAACACGCCAAATTCTGTGATGAAGGCAGTTTTAGCTTGGTCCTCTAGCGCTATCTTGATTTGGTTGTAGCCTGAGTACCCATCTAGAAAGCTATAAGCTTCCTTGCCTGCAACTCTTTCGAGTACATGTTCGGAATATGGTAGGGGGTAATGGTCTCTTCTAGTAGCTGGATTAACTTTTTTGAGGTCCACGCATACCCTGGGTTTCCCATTCTTTTTTGGCACGATAACTATTGGAGACACCCATTCAGAGTGTTCAATAGGATATATGAACCCACATTTGATAAGCTTTTCTAGTTCTTCTTGAATGATCTTTGCGTACTTAGGATTCATCGGGTATCGTCTTTGTTGTGCGGGCTTCGCAGTGCTAATCATAGGGATTGTATGTTGGACCACAGAAGGTGGAACACCTTTTA
This sequence comes from Adiantum capillus-veneris, assembly GCF_014529385.1. NCBI lineage: Eukaryota > Viridiplantae > Streptophyta > Polypodiopsida > Polypodiales > Pteridaceae > Adiantum > Adiantum capillus-veneris. Next base: position 21,032 of record NW_028221607.1, read on the forward strand.
TATCATGGTATGTCCAAGCGAGTACGTCCTTGAATTCCTTGAGAAGCTCTTTGAGGACCGCCTCTTCAACTTCTGTGAGGTCTTGTGCAATAAAAACAGGTTTTGATTCTTCACCGGGTCAGCTAATTCTATTTCTTTAACTATTGCCGGATCATCATAGATTCCATTATTCCCATCGATAGGTATTCTTTGGGCTTTTGTGTACACAACCTTTGCTTCCCCATGTGGTGTAAGATTTGAAATGTTCAGGTGCAGGATGCAAGTCTGTGGATTCTGGTTGTGCTTTGGTTTGTGCTTCCATTTCTGCTTTCTTGTGTTGTCGAGCTAACTCTTGGTTTTGACGCCTCCTTGCAGTGCGGCTCAACTTTGGCTTGTCTATGATCTCTAATTGGGCTATGTCATGGGTCGTGGTCTACACCACATAACATTTTGGAGATATTCACCCCAATTGTCTACCAATTTTCGATGAGCATCACATGCTCCTATATAACTGAGCCATTCTGCTGAGGATCTCTTCTTTTTTATCCTAGCACGTACATTGGCTCGATATCGACGCCTCTTAAGGTTTTCTTTTTCTTATTTGAGACCTGCTTTTGATTTGCATTTAGATCTGGCTCACTAAAGGAGTCCTCGTTGGTGTCCTCTTCACTCTCGGGGGAGCTATCATCGGTTGATGTGCTTGGTCCTTCCGAATGTTTTGACTCTGAACTTGCTCCACTCTCTAATTCATGAGATTCAGAATGCGTTTCACTCTGGGAGTCAGTGTCCAAGTCGTGTTGGTCAAAGTCTTCTATTGAGCTATCGGTGTCACTGTCAGATTGGTCCACAATTGCCTTGCCCTTAGAAGATGCATGTATGGCACTTATCATGTTCAGAGGTGCAATTTGTGGTACCTCTTCCCCCTCTGGTGTGACCCAAGTGGTTCCTCTATTTCCCCAGGTATCTATGGTTGCAGCTAGGTGTACCCAGTCTACGTTGTCTGATTCCTTCATACGCGGTACATCCAAGGAGAATCTTGGCCAATGTCTGTATCCTTCTTACAAGTGTAACAATATTGTAGTGGGGCCGAATGAACTGTGGTGTCAGAGCGATGATCAATAATGGTTTTACTCCCTAAGGGGTGTACCTTACCAGTCACCCAAATCCACTCTAAGGACAGAGTCTTGGAATTGCAAATAGACATGATTTTTAGACCAATCATGAACCATTTGTGCTTCCCTCATGAATGGTCCTCCTAAAATCATTTCATATGACATAAGGTGTTTAGAGAAATCCATTACAATGAACGTATGTCGTACCTTGTGTCCTAGAACTTTGATCTTAAGATCCTTGAGCATCCCCATAGGTTTGGCTATGGTACCATTTGCCATCTTTACCACAATGTTAGTAACACTGAGGCGGGGTTTTCCCATGGATTCCCAACAATATTTTGTAATGATGCTAACTCCCGCACCACCATCAAGAATTCCCTTTATAGTTAATCCCTTGGTAGTGATGGGTAGGGTCGCATTAGACTCGTCGCCTTCAAAATACTGCCCTAATTCGTTAATGGGTACCTCGATCACAGACTCGTGTCCATCTAAGTCAAGTGATTGCACATGATTTTCCTCATCAATCATAATCGAGTTAGGCCTATTTGGTTGCGCAAACTGTGGTAATCCCGTTCGTAGCTCTCCGTTAAGGAATGCTCGAAGTGCAAGGAATAACTCAGGATCTCCATACAGCTTTGCTATGATCGTGGTTCGGACCTCAGAAGACATGAAGTCCACTAGTTTGGCAACATTCATTGTCATTTTGCAGGGTGTAGGTCCTTGACTAGGAACTGGTGAGGAATTGCTCTTGCTCTCTTTTTTTTTTTTTTTTGTGAGTATAAAGCTTTATATGTACATTCCCTAAGATTGGGAGATATAGAGGTCAGGGAGAAAGGTTGAGAGGGAAGCAAGTGAATGATGGATGTCCACAAACACTCCCCCCTTCCTTGGGTAGATCATACCATTTGAAATGAGCTTGTCACCCTTTGAAACCAATTGTTCCAGTTGGTAATAGGTGAGGATTTTTGCCAGTAGTTTTCTATTACCCTAGGTGCCTCGTCAAGCTGCAAGGGTGGTAAGGTACTCTCCGAGGATCGAACTTGAAGTGGTTCATCAGGTGATTCTTGAACTCTGGGAGGTGTGGATTCTTTTGTAGCTTCATGGAGGTCCACTACTATAGATGGAGGCTGTGTAGAAGCTTTTACCTCTATGGATGTATTACATGAGGAGCTAGAAGCTTCATGAGACTCCCCCCTTCCTGAGCTAGGTGGAACAAATCGTTCTTTCTTTGGTACCCAAACTAGCTCGGGAGCGGGTCTGTAGCATTCTGTGATTTTTTTCTTTCCACGATCATTGATTCGTTTTGGAGCTACGGGATTGGGCTCACTTGGGTCAGGTGATAGGTAAGAGCACAATCTACGTTTTGACACCCAGATTTGATCATTTCCTTGATAGTAGCCTTGGGCTTCCAATAGTCGTTTAGGGATCCATCGCAACATTTTCTTACTTTTCTTGGAGCGAGTGGTACGTTTCTTATAAGGCTTCTGTTTTTTAGCACTAGTTATGGTCACTAAAGAAGCTTTAGGGACCCACTTGTATGTTTTCTTCTTCGTTACATTAGGATGAGTCTTGTCGGAAGCGATATGCATTGCTTGTAGCATATTTAAGGGTATAGACATTTCATCCCCCTCAGGTGTTACCCAGGTCGTCTCCCTATTTCCCCAAGTGTCTATGGTTGCTGCTAGGTGGACCCAATCCACATTGTCCGACTCAGTCATCCAGGTAGGATATCCATATAAGGAGAATCTTGGCCAATGTCTGTATCCTTCTTACAAGTGTAACAATATTGTAGTGGGGCCGAGTGAACTGTGGTGTCAGAGCGATGATCAATAATGGTTTTACTCCCTAAGGGGTGTACCTTACCAGTCACCAAATCCACTCTAAGGACAGAGTCTTGGAATTGCAAATAGACATGATTTTTAGACCAATCATGAACCATTTGTGCTTCCCTCATGAATGGTCGTCCTAAAATCATTTCATATGACATAAGGTGTTCAGAGAAATCCATTACAATGAACGTATGTCGTACCTTGTGTCCTAGAACTTTGATCTTAAGATCCTTGAGCATCCCCATAGGTTTGGCTATGGTACCATTTGCCATCTTTACCACAATGTTAGTAACACTGAGGCGGGGTTTTCCCATGGATTCCCAACAATCTTTTGTAACGATGCTAACTCCCGCACCACCATCAAGAATTCCCTTTATAGTTAATCCCTTGGTAGTGATGGATAGGGTCGCATTAGATTCGTCGCCTTCAAAATACTTCCCTAATTCGTTAATGGGTACCTCGATCACAGACTCGTGTCCATCTAAGTCAAGTGATTGCACATGATTTTCCTCATCAATCATAATCGAGTCAGGCCTATTTGGTTGCGCAAACTGTGGTAATCCCGTTTGTAGCTCTCCGTTAAGGAATGCTCGAAGTGCAAGGAATAACTCAGGATCTCCATACAGCTTTGCTATGATCGTGGTTCGGACCTCAGAAGACATGAAGTCCACTAGTTTGGCAACATTCATTGGCATTTTGCAGGGTGTAGGTCCTTGACTAGGAACTGGTGAGGATGGAATCTCATATTCCTCAATGGGATCAGGTATTCCTTCGTTAAACATCCTTTCCAACAAGAGGGTGTATGCTCACTTTCTGATGTCCCGTCCTCACTCCCTTCTTGGATGATACTAGATATGGCTAACGTTCTATGGTTCATGTGGGGTGGATGAACTTGCGTGGGAAACACTGTGTCATGAATTTTGACATGCGTGGGTTCTGGTTCTAGTTCCCCTTGAGTCTCCTCCACTAAACCTCTTAGATGTTTCACCTGCTCAATCTCGTCTACTGGGTTTGGGTACGTCCCAATCTTCTTTTTACGATTCTTCCCTTTTTGCCCCTGTGGTTTATCTTGGGGGTCTTGGATTGGATTTGGAAACACTTGTGGTGTTTTCAGAGGCTCTTTATGGTTTTCTCTTATTCGGTTTTCATTTGGTTCCATGTTACGGTTTTCTTTGTCAGTCTTTCTCTTTGTGGTATTGGTTCTAGTCTCCATTGTCTCGATTGAATCTGAATCATCCTCGAGGTCATTCATATACATGGGGTCATCTCCTGTTCCTATGTTTGTTTTGGAACTTGGCTTTGAATTTCCTGTATTCTGCGACCTCTTCCTTCGTGTCTTCTTTTTCTTTGCTTGGATAACTGATGCGGTATCTCTCTCTTCGAGGATATGGCCTGGCCCTTGAAGCATGGACCGTGTAATCGCATAAGCGGGTGCGACGGGTGGTATTGGCGACGTCACACTAGCAATTTCGACCAAATTTAGGGGTGTGATTTTAGGCGCATTTGGGTTATAGGGGCATTGGGCAATCAAGTGATCTATGCCACAACGATTACATGTGAGTATTGGCATTGCAGACGTGCTCCCTTGATTCATTTGCATCTGTGCAGCATTCTTTTGCAGCCTAATAGGGCACTCCGCTGCTTGATGTGGTCCACCACACTCGTAGCATTGAAGAGGTGGCCTCCTAGCCTGGGTGTTGATATTTTGACCTCTGGATGCGAGAGCAGCAGCTTGATAAACCGGCTTGACTTGCCCCCAACAATCTTCCATGTAGTATATAGGACACTCTTCCAATGTATCAAGTCCGTAGGCAATACTAGTGTCTATTTCCTCCTCATAGCCATCTGCATAAGCATTTGATGGCTCGCAACCCACTTGGTTTCATAGGGGCGACTCTTGGATGCGGGGGCTGCGGTCCTAGCACAGGAGGTGGTAGCGGTGTAGATTGTACAACATTTTGAGATCTAGGGACCATGTGTTGCGGTAGTTGCTCAACAGGTGGAGCAGGCATCAATACAGGAGCTCGAGGTGCATCCGTCCAGGCTACAGATGGTCTATTTGCCATCATACGTTTGATCATTAAACAATCCTTAGCTTGGTGACCATACCTACCACATGCGTTGCAAGTTCCATTAAATTTTACTCTAAACGTAGGGCACTCACTAGTGCTATGTGGACCCAAGCAAATGGAACACCATTGTTGCTCCTTCTTGGATACATGTGACTATTTTGAGGGGGTCGATTATCCTTAAGAGACTCTTGGATTGCCTTGGTGAGGTCTGTCAAGAATGTCTCAAATACCTTTGGCTCATTGGCAATGGGCTTTGCAGTCATGGGTTCATACTCAATGGCTTGTGAGCTAGTGGATCTCGTGTCAGTAGACACCCTCATGCCTGCTATCATCAAGTTGTCCTCTAATTGGATTGCATTGGCAGTGACATCTTCCCAGGTTGTGATACCTCTAATCACTAGTCCATTATAGATTCCTTCATTCCTCAACCCTCGATGAATCGATCAAGCAGTTGGTTATTGTTGAAGCGCTCATTTACAGGGCAACGAGAGTTTAAGTGCTTTAGACGACTAATGAAGTCCCTTACTGACTCTCCTTCCTTACGTTCGGCCTTCTGTAGCTGAGATGCTACACCCCAAAGCACACCTTCTCGTATGTACTACTCCTTTAGAAACAACCTTCGAAGGGTAGGGTAGATTGTTTTCTCGTCCACCCTTAGGGTTCTATACCAATCTCCAGCCTTCCCACTTAATGTCAAGCTTAAGGCATTGCACTTATGTAGTTCGTTGCGTTCCCCTAAGGAATCACATACTTGTTCAAACACTTCAATGTGTTTTCTAGCATCTTCGTCCCCATTGAATTTTTGCGTGAGTTTGGCAATTTGTACTGCCTTACTTCTAGGCTCTCTATCAGATGCATGACGCATATTTTCCGCGATAGATCGACCTATGGTTTGAGCAAACGCTGCCAAGTCACCTATGTGAGGAGGTAGGGCCGGTGGAGGTACTCTTGGAATCATATGTGGGAGAGGGACGGGTACCGGTCTTGGCATATGTGTGGATGATGCAGGATATGGAACATAACCGGGCATAGGTCCACTCGGATAAGGGCTAGGGAGTGGCACTCGAGGAGCATAAACAAGTGGTACAATTGGAGGTGTGGGGGCCATGTGTGCATAAGGGGCTAGAGGCACATACGGTCGAGGCCCTATATTAGGTACTACGACACTAGTTAGTGGCAGTGCACTAACTGTAGATGTCATCGGTACATTCTCTGTCAGTCTTATCCTTGGAGTGAGCACTGTGTTTTCCTTAATAGAGGGTTGAGCCAAGTTAGGGAAGCTAAAGTTGTCGCTCGGAGGCTCAGATTGCATAGAGACCCCAGGTGAAATGACGTAAGATGGGTCCATGGGGCTCATTAGAGGAGTCTCCATTTGTGATAGAGTAGGCTGTTGAGCCTTGCTCATATCCAGAAATCTCATGGGGCCAGTTGAGAGTATATTTACCCCTCGGTTTTGCCTTTCCGATTGAATAATGCCATGGATAACATTACAAATCATTTTCTGTTGATCTTTGATGCTCGGGGCACTAGAGGTGGATTGTACAATCTCTATCCATCCTACATGGTAGGCGTGGCCAGAGTGTAGATCCGTCAACACCTCAGTGTGGAGGTCGTATGTCCAATGATCGTTAATGAACAATCCTTCTAGAGTCGACGTGTTAACGGTTTCTTGTGAGGTAGAAGCAATGTTGCTCCCCGTGGTTTTACTTGTCACCAACGGTACTCTAGAGGGAACTTCTGAAGGAGGCAGCTCAACAGGGCCTTCTTGGTAAGAAGTTGGCAGGATATCCACATGGACACTCTTTGGGGGTGTGGGTCCACGTGCGATGTGAAAGGAGAGTCCACTTCCCACCCCCTTTGTGTGCTTCATTTGCATCAGGTTCCGAGCGAGTAGCTCTACCTAATGTTTCCATGAAACGGCTAAACATACTAGTACTACTAGCTGTGGAGCTTCGGGAGGTGCATGGCCTTCTCTCTCAGTGTTTTGGGTAGGGTATGCTTCCATGATTTCTGAGTCGGAGGAGGAATCACTAGCAGCTATTTTAGGGTCTTGGGTGGCTACCTTGTGTCCCCGCTGAGGGTGCCTATCGTGGATGGGTAATGGGTGTCCGTATGAACAGAGGCACCCTCAATATGCTCGTGTTCTAGCACCCGCCCAGAGCGTAAGTGCATATGCTTTTGATACCCTAAGGTGTCAAAAAGCTACTCTAGGAGGCCTTGTGACTAGTTTTTAGCGTGTTTTTTGTTTGTTTTTTTTTGCTAGATTTTTTAGAGAGTGTCGTGGAATGGGCCGTGTGATAGCTCGAAACGAGCGTATCGCTAGGAGGGACGCGCTGTGCTTTACAGCCCACCGTTTGGTTCTATTTTGCTCTAGAAAAGCCCGAAACAGGTTTTTCCTAGCTGGGGAACTAGGCTCCAAATAGCAAGTCTAAAGGTGCAAGTGGGAAGAGAAGGGAGGAGAGTGGAGGACTTGTCCCACATGCTCTCATTCCCTCTTTAGGAGGTAGGGTATATATAGAAGAGTGAGTCTAGTATATATCATGAGACTGAGGACTGAGGCCTGGGCCTGGGCTTGGGCAAATGATCCCGATCCCGATCTAACTTTTATACAAACCAACCCGTCCGTTTTTATAACTCACGTTTTTTATTTTCGAAAATCTAACCTCCCCCTCGCTCACGTTTTTTTTTTTCGATTTTTTTTCAATTTTTTTTAAATTATTATTTTTAATTTTTAAAATTTTTTTTTGAGATATTATTTGGTACGCGTTGACCTCACCTACCTATTTACTGTCCCACCTACCTACTGACCTGCTAATCAGTGGTTCACCTAATTACTAACCTACTTAATTAACTAACTGTGCGCCTAACTGTGCACAACCAGAAAACACAGAAAACACAGGAAATGCAGAAATTGAAACTTGACAGAACTGTGCAGTGAAAACACAGAAAATGCAAAAAAACGCAAGAAATGCTAACTCTGTGACTAATGCTAATTGTGTGCAAACAGAAAAACAGACTTTTGCTAACTGTCTAACTAATACTAAATGTACGCAGCAGAAAAACAGAAAATGCAAACTGTGCGCAACAGAAAAACAGAATTAACAACTTGCAGAAAAAATACGCCTTCCTCTCCCTCTTCTTTCCTACTGCAAACCACTCATACAAGAAGCACAAAGTGCCTCTTGGGCTTAGTGCAGGGCTATTCCCCGGCAGCGGCGCCAAAAATGTGCGCTCCTTGCCGCACTGTCGAAGCAAGGGACTTGCCGATACACCGTGTACGAGCCGCAGACCACTCCAAGCACACAACTAGTTTAACTAGTAAGCTCAAAGAGGGCAATGGTGTGTCACTCACCGCCTTATGCTCCTGCCGTAGAGGATTCCTCGCCGCGAAGAAGAGGAGACGTCGCTACGCCGCGCTCAACCGCCTCGCCGCCGTCGTGCCGCCGCAACACTCGATCGCACACACACTCTCACACACTCTCTCTCTCTCTCTCACACGCACACACACAAGGAGATGGTGAAGGAGAAGGTGGAGATGGAGCAAGAGCAGCTTCTATTGCACAATGAGAGAATGACTCAATTTTAGGTTTAATTGGCTTTTATGTGAGCTCACCCCATTCACACTTGGGCGCCAATGCTTAGCCAACTAACCCTAGCATGTTCGTGTTAGAGTGCGCCTCTCATCGGCGATCACTCTACCTTTCCCTATTGGACCGACAAGCCCGGTGCCTGACTCTACTTAAATAAATAATACGGTTACATGTCCGTCGTAGGCGATAGGGTGTCCGTGAGCCACGACGGTTAACAATACCACTCATTTTCTTCTCGCCCCTTCCAATGTGGGATAATTTCGAGTGCCACATGGCAACTTCCTCCTCCTTCTTCACATTTCCTTCACATCCCACAAAAAATTTCCAACTCAACCTTTTCTCATGACCAACTTTTCAGGAGCATAGTACACCGCTCCGGCCACCAAATGCGACGTTGTAAAGCACGGCTTGGAGCCCCATCACCTCAACTACTTCCAAAAATTTCAAATCTCATAATTTCTACTTTTAATCATCAAGTTGACCAGTTTGCCTTGTCACATGCATCTGCCACAACCTTCTAAGTCGAGACCGCCCACTTCAAACGCGCATAACTCATGATGTACAAGTCGGATTCACAAGCTATAAAGAACGGCTAAAAAAATGCTCATTGAAAAACATCTTTTAGAGATGCAAAGAACCCAACACTCCAGTAAACAAGCCCAGTAAAAGCAAGCCCTCTATACATAGAGATTTTACATGGTCACTCTCTCCCAAGACTTGAAGCACTATGTACACATATACACATGAGGCTAGTTGCAAAGTTTTTAGCATCACTTATCGGATTTGTGGCTCATCCAAAAAATGTTTAACACCGTGAATCAAACTCAAGAAATATGATGAACCAAACGAACGATTCTTCCTATATTGCAAGGTTTGTTTAGTAAATACACGAGGGCTTGGTGATCTTTGAAGAAGACAATTTTGTTGGCCAAAATATAATGCTAGAATTTCTTTACAGCATATATCATCCCTAACCCTTCTTGTTCTATGGTAGTGTAATTCTTTCTGCATTGTTAGTTGTTGGATAGCATAGCAGACTGGGAAATCCATTGTTACTTCTCCTGGTTGAGCTAAGATACAGCCTGAGGCGTCAATGTGAACATTTGATATCTTATCCAATGTGGTGCCTTGAGTACTGGGATCACATCATAGCCATCCTTGTTGAAAAACTTGGGTTGTGTGGACCATCAGCCATGAAGCACATATCTAGGGTAGCTAAAATGTGTTCCCATCTCAGAGGCTCTAATTCTTCTTTTGGGAAGGGCTTTCTTGGATGCAATCTTTGTCTTCTAAAACCCTTTTTTTCAGATGCACTCTTCTCTCTTTAAGATTCCGCATTTTGAAGCTCCGCACATCATAAGTTTCTTGGACTTTCCTAACCATACTAGAAGTTTAGATTCCTGCTAATGTGATTGAATCAAACTCCTCAATCGGTGTTATAGTCACATCCTTCTAACTATGGTCCTTTAGGCTAATCTTCATTGTTTGTTTCTCTCATAAAATCTAATATCTACCTATTCCAAAAGATTTTCTCATATTGAACTGATCATTTAATGTGGGAAATTTAATGGGAACAAGAGTTAGAATATAGATGTGTGCTTTTAAATTGATCTTAGCAAATGACCAAAGGGAGAGAAGGCTACATCTCACAGAGGGTCCAAATAGGAGATGGTCTACCAAAGAGCAATGAGCAGATTTTGGAGCTTAAAAACCTTAGGTTAGCTCATTAAAGATCTCCAAAGGTTAGTGTTAAAAGTCCTTAGACCTAGACCGTTAGTACTTTCCGAACTTAGGCTATCTAGGCCTGTGCTTGAGGTTCTTGTCATGCTTTAGCAGACTAAGGTGCTTGAGGTGCTTGTCGTGCTTAAGCTGACTAAGGTGCTTGATAGGTGCTTGTCGTGCTTAATGACTAAGGTTCTTTGAGGTGCTTCATGACCAAGGTGATTGAGGTGTTCAAAGTCAAACATGAATTCTAAATAGAAGCAGGTGAGCCCTAAGAGTAGGGGATGAGAGAAGAACACACTCACACACACACGCACACACACACACACACACACACATCACACACACACATCACACACACACACACACACACACACACCCACACACACACACACAACACACACACACACACACACACACACACACAAGGCAAGCCAAGACTCAAGATGCATAAAGGACACATGTCAAGCCCTTAGCCCATTACCCTCATAGTGTGCTTGAATCCTATTGCATGGCCTTTAGGGAGGTCCAATGAGATTTTAGATGCATTCAATTGATTAATTAAGCTCTCTCTCTCAAAGGGGAAAGAAAGGACACTTGTCCAAATGATACCCCTATGCTTTGACCATAGCTTGTGATTGGTCAGGCTGACATGACCAATAGGGTGCCAAGCTAGAAAAGAGAGAGAGAGAGAGAGAGAGAGAGAGAGAAGAGAGGAGAGAGAGAGAGGAGAGAGAGAGAGAGAGAGAGAGAGAGAGAGGAGTCGACCAAGACAAGCGGGAGCCCTCCTTTTTTCACATTCTCACACACACCTCATCTCCTTCTCCAAGCTTGAGAAGTAACGAGCCTACACCAACTCCTCTTAGTTATGGAATGCAAATCCATGCAAATCCAACCAATAGCCATGCTTCAAAGCAATGCTTACCATCTTCTTTATCTCCATTACTATGCTATGCTACGCTCTAAGAATAATAATATGTGAGGAGACTATTTATTTCTCATAAGATACATCTTCTTCCTCTTCCCTTCCCTCACTCCCTACCAGCTCTCTCCACCTTTGAAGGTGTTTGAGGTCTTAGTATTGAGGCGGGGACAAGTTAATGTTTTTGCAAGTTAGTTACGAACATAATATTGGTGCATGAAGCTTAACATCTTCATGCCATCATCAAGTTCTCAAGGAACACAAAGAAAGTATTGTACCAAGTCTCTCTTCAAGGGAGAATCTATAATACAAAAGCCTTTTGGAGGGGAGATCGGCATCCGGTCCTCAATTGTTGTCAACTTCCTCCTCTTCCGATGAAAGTAGTGGTTTTTCTCCTAGAGAGTACAAGAGGAGAGGGCATCACAAATCCTATGCAGCTTGGAAAAGGTCCTACAAGCTTAAGAAGTTCAAGGAGGGAGAAAAGAACATCTCTTTTCTCACCGATGATGGCACCTTTGGTGCTACAGACAAAGTTTTGGCCTTCACCCAACAATTTGATGTGGACTTTAAAGATGAGGGCTTCATGGAGTCCTCCAAGCTACATCATTTAGCCATGCATTTTCAAAAGTCTACCCAACAATGGTGGGCTAGTCTACGAGGTAAAGGCGAAGCTCCAAAGACATGGAGAACTCTACGAGTTTTCATAATTGCAAGCAATGCCAAAGACAAAGTCCTTATAGAATGGCAACGTTTGAAGCTGTCTCCCAACAAGTTTGAAGCTGTCTCCCAACGAGTCTATCCACAAGTATGTGGAAAAGTTTTGAGATTTACATATCAAAGCTACAATCTACCAAAATATAGACCTCTCCGAACAAAAGAAACAATTTTGTGCGGGACTACCTAAAGATATGGTAGAGTATGCCAGCTCTCAAAGGCCTAGGACCATCATTGAAGTGATTCACCATACTATAGTCACTTCAAGACTCCATTTCCAACAAGGGGTTAAAAGGAATTTTAAGCTTACGAAAACTAGAGACTAAAATGAACTAGCTAAGTCTCCCAAGTAGCAAATGGACTAGTCATCCGTTTTGCCATGATGTTGTAGGGTAAAAAGGGATCCTCTACCCACTAAGAAACATAGACTAATGACTAATACTTTATCTTCTCTACCTCATAGTCAAAGATGATTATGGTTTCAAGAGAGAGGTACTGTCATAAAATTTAATATCTACCTATCCCAATTGATTTTCTCATATTGAACTGATCATTTAATGTGGTAAAATGAATGGGAACAAGAGTTAGAATATAAGTATGTGCTTTTAGATCTCTCTCAACGAGGGACCAAATCTCATTGAGGGTCTATAAAGGAGATGGTCCACCAAAGAGCCATGAGCAGATAGTGGAGCTTAAAATACCTTAGGGTTAGCTTCATTAAATGCCTCCAAAGGTTAGTGTTAAAAGTCCTTAGACCTAGGACCTTTAGACCTTAGGCAATCTAGACCTGTGCTTGAGGTGCTTGTTTTGCTTAAGCCGACTAAGGTGCTTGAGGTTCTTGTCGCGCTTAATGACTAAGGTGCTTGGGGTGCTTCATGAATAAGGTGATTGTGGTGCTTGATGACCAAGGTGCTTGTGGCATTCAAGTCAAAAAATACTCCTACATAGAAGGGGGCGAGCCCTAAGAGTAGGGGATGAGAGAACACACACACACACACACACACCACACACACACACACACACACACACACACACACACACACACACACACACACACACACACACACACAAGGAAATCCCAAGACTCAAGAGGCATAAAGGACACATGTCAAGCCCCTAGCCATGTTATCCTCATAGTGTGCTTGAATCTTATTGGATGGCCTTTAGGGAGATCCAATGATATTTTAGATGCATTTAATTAATTAATTAATCTCTCTCTCTCAATGGGGGAAAGAAGGACAGTTGTCCAAATGCTACCCCTATTGCTTGATATGACCATAGAAGGACCAATAGGGTGCAAGCTCTCTCCACCTTTGAAGGTGTTTGAGGTCTTGGTGTTGAGGCCGGGGACAAGTTAATGTTTTTTGCAAGTTAGTTATGAACATAATATTGGTGCATGAAGCTTACCATCTTCATGGCATCAACAAGGTCTCAAGGAACACAAAGCACGTATTTTACCAAGTCTCTCTTCAAGGGAGAATCTATAATACAAAAGCCTTATGGAGGGGGGACCGGCTCCAAGTAAATCCGGTCCTCAACTGTTGTCAATTTCTCTAATTCTCTCTCTCTCTCTCTCTCTTAAGTATTTTTCATGCCAAGCTAACTAGTAATAATGTTTATTTTCTACCTTCAATCAAGTACTCTCCGATTATGTTCATTAAGAATCCTCTCAAGGAAATGCTCACTATTGTTACTTTAATTCCACTATAATCAATGTTAATAGCCATATTTTGCTACATTGGTATCAAAGCTATTGGTTCTCTTTTCTTGCTTAAGAAGAGAGGTCTATAAGTTGTCAATGAAAGGTTGGAGTTGTTCATTGCAAAGGGGTGAGTGGGACACGGATTTATTATCCCGGTTGGAATAAACTAAGTTCGAGGTACACTGTTGGAAACTATAGACTTAATAATGGAGTCTTTTGGGGCTTGCCTTTGGCGTAACCATTAGTGAGCTACTAGCGAGCTCAATAGGAACCATAATCAAATGAGCGCTATTAGACTCTCTCCACTCCCCTCTGCAATTAACATTCTCTAAACCATGGGTGCGGTTGCTTGAGAGCTAATTTTCAAAAGTTAAGAAGAGTAGCAACTAAAGTTTTGAGTTTTCCAAAGCACAAAGTAGCACAAAAATAAATTTAGTTAGCATGGATAACAATAACGAAGTGAGTAGAATGAATATCTATTTGCCAATGAAGGTGCTACTAATGATGCCGCCGTGTTTGTGAACTATCTTCTCACTAGGTTGCATGGGCAACCCCTCTTTACAAGCCAAAGTTGCCCATCAACTTTGCACCCAAGGGATTCTCCAAACTCTCGAAGAGAAAGAGCTTAGGAAGCCTCTTGTAGAGATTTCTAAAAGAAGACTCTACAAGATGAAGTTGCCCATTACAAGTCAAAGTTGCCCAACAACCTTGCTCCCAAGGGATTCTCCAAACTCCCAACAAGAGAAAGAGCTTAGGAAGCCTCTTGTATAGACTTGTAAAAGAAGACTTTCTCCGGTGAGAGAAGAGGAGGAATTCTATGAAAGAGAAAGAGAAAGAAGCGAATCCCAAGATTTTTGGAAGTTGTGGCTCCACGAAGATAGCGGTTTTGCAACTCCTCCCAAGAGGAAAAGATCGTCATATAGTCCTTCTCCTCATCATTCTAGAAAGGAAAAAGGGAATCAAAAGAAGAAAAATGCAAGAAAGAGGTCACCCTCTTCTCCATCTTCATCACCTTCCTCCTCTTCCGATGAAAGCATCGGTTTTTCTCCTAGAGAGTACAAGAGGAGAGGACATCCCAAATCCTATGCTACTTGGAAAAGGCCCTACAAGCTTAAGAAGTTCAAGGAGGGAGAAAAGAACATTTTTTTTCTCACCTATGATGGCACCTTTGGTGCTATGAACAAAGTTTTGGCCTTCATCCAACAATTTGATGCGCCTTTGGAGATGAGGGCTTCACGGAGTCCTCCAAGCTACATCATTTAGCTATGCAGTCTCAAAAGTCTACCAAAAAATGGTGGGCTAGTCTACAAGGTAATGGAAGAGCTCCAAAGACAGGGATAACTTTACGAGTTTCCATAATGAAGCAATTTCTTGCAAGCAATGCAAAAGTCAAAGTGCTTACCGAATGGAAAAGTTTGAAGCTATCTCGTGATGAGTCTATCCACAAGTATGTGGACAGGTTTTGGGATTTACATATCAAAGCTATAGTCTACCAAAAGATAGACTTCATAAAAAAAAGCAACAATTTTGTGCAGGACTACCTAAAGATATGACAAAGTATGTCAAATCTCAAAGGCCTAGGACCATCACTGAAGAGATTCATCATACTATGGTTGCTTCACAAACCCATTTCCAAAAAGAGGCTAAAAGGTATTTTAAGCTTACAAAAACTAGAGACCAAAATGAGAGTGAAGAACAATGCTCAAAACTCTTCCCAAGGCAATTCTAGAAACAACAACAACAACAACAACAACAACAACAACAACAACAACAACAACAACAAGACCAAGGAGAAAGGAGTTTGCAAAGGTAAAAATAAACTATCTCCTAAAGAGTTAGAGGATTTTCACAAAGACCATAAATGTTTCAAGTGCGGGGAGAAAGGATATGGCTATCGTTCTTGCCCCAAAAGAAACTCACGCAATGAGACTCCTAGAGCTTCCATGGTCGAAGTTCCAAAAGAGGATACTCATCGCAAAGGATCATCCCTTTCCTAGGCTTGGGGAAAGGTGAGGGAGCATGATGCCTTTATCCTTTTTGACCCTAGCTCTACTCACAACTTCATATCAACAAAGTTGGCCACTAAGTTAGGCATACAAGCTCATGATATGTAGACAGCGTTATGGATGATGGAGATTTCAAGGGACAAGAAGCCGCAATTACTCCCTTGATTGGGAAATTGAGGCTTCATGTCCAGGACTTTGTCGACAAAGAAAACTTTTTCATCTCCCCTCTCAAGCATATATGAGGATGTTATCCTAGGGGCACCATGGTTCAACCACATGGCTACCAATATGAAATTCCCTTAAAGAAGAATTTATTTCAACTACAAGGAAAAGAACATGTACATAGATGCTAATGAGTCGGGTCGTACTATACCCCTTGTAAATATGCTTGCTTTTGATAAGTCAATGAAAAGCTCAGTTTTTGCGTACATGATTTTTTGTTAAAGAGTCCATAATTGATCCTAATGTTTTATCCAATGGAAATGATAGGAATCAAGAGAAATTAGAGCTGTCTAATTTCCTAAATATAAGATTCCAAGATGTTTCTATTGATGACATCCCAGGAGAGTTACCTCCAAAAGGAGGGGATGATGACCATAGAATTGAGTTTCTACTTGGAAGATCATTGCCTAATAGCCTCCTTATTGAGTTTCCCAAGCTCAACAAGAGGAGATTATGAGGCAAGCACATGAAGTGGTGGATAAGGGGATGGTGAGGCCTAGCTCCTCCCCTTTCATACAAAAGAAAGATGACACATACCATATGTGTATTGACTATAGAGCACTAAATAGGATCACTATCATAAACAAATTTCCTGTGCTAGTAGAAGGTCTGTTTGATAAGCTACAAGGCTTTCTTTTGTCCTTTTAGTGCAAAATAAAGATGACACATACCGTATGTGTATTGACTATAGAGCACTAAATAGGATCACTATCATAAACAAATTTCCTGTTCTGCGAGTAGAAGGTCTGTTTGATAAGCTACAAGGCTCTACCTATTTCAGTAGGATTGAAGATACTGTAAAGACCGCTTTTTGTACAACATTTGGTCTTTATGAATATCTTCTCATGCCTTTTGGCTTGGCAAATGCTCCGGCCACATTCAACCGCTTAATGGAGAATTTTGTTAGACCTCACTTCAAGTTTACTGGAGTGTTCTTTGATGATATTATCATCTACTCCAAATCTCTTGAGGAGTATAAGTAACAACTCCAAGTAATCTTTCAAGCTTTCAGGGAGAATAAAATTTTCATTAAGCAAAGGAAGGGCGAATTTTTACTTCAAGAGATTCAATACTTAGATCACATTATCTCTCAAGATGGTATCCGTATGGATCCAACAAAGTTAGAGGTGATAAAAGGATGGCCTAATCCAAGGAATCTACATGAGCTACGGAGCTTTACTGGTATGTGTGCATACTATAGAAGCTTCATAGAAACATTTTCTCAAATAGTAGGACCATTACATGACTTAACAAAAAAAAATGTTAAGTATACATGGACTACAAAAGAGAAAAATGCTTTTGAGAAGCTCAAAGAAAGGCTTACCTCTCAACCTATGCTTACCCTACTGGATCTCTCAAACCCATTTGAGGTCCAATGTGGTGCTTGTGGAGATTGTCTTGAGTAGTCTTGCTTCAAGAAGGGCAGGCCATAGCGTACAAGAGTTGAAGACTCAATTCCAATGAGCGAGTATTGGGCATATACAAAAAGGAGCTACTAGCCGTTCTAAATGCCCTTGACACATGGAAGAATTATCTTTTGGGGACTCCATTCATCCTATGAACGGATCACCAAAGTTTTAAGTACTTCACGATGCAAACCAAGCTTTTTGACAAATAAATGAGGTGGGCAAATTTTCTTTTGCAAATTAATTTTCATAGTGCTCATATTGCTGGTAAGCACAATCAAGTGGCCAATGCACTATCACAACGACCAAGAATAAATGCAGTGTCAATAGCAACCCACAATGATCTATCTTCTATGATAGATGAGTATGCTACTGATCCTAATTTCAAGGATATAATTTCAGTTCTTGCCTTAGGGAAGAAAGCAGAACCATTCACCTTGCAGGATGATTATCTTCTCCATGAAAATAGGCTATGGGCTACTAATTCCCTTCGTAATAAAGTAATGTATGAATCCCATGCTCCTCCCTATGCGGGGCATATAGGATTCAACCTACTCTTTGACAAGTAGAGACACATTTCTATTGGCCTCCTACAATGAAATCAGACATACAAGAGTATGTTTCAAAATGCGTGGTATGCCAAAAGACCAAGTATGATAGAAGGAAGCAACCTTGATTACTCCAACCATTGCCAATTCCTAATTCACCATGGGAGAGAATATCCATGGATTTTATCTTTGGATTACCCAAGTCTATCCATGGGAATATGAGAATATGGACAATAGCCATTATGTTTAGCAAACAAGAACACTTTTATACCTGTCAAAAGACTATTAAGGCACATCAAATGGCAACCCTCTTCATATCCCAGATTTTCAAACACCATGGCTTGCCAACATCCATAGTGTCAGGTAGAGATCCTAGAATGACTAGTAGTTTCTAGAAAGGTCTCTTTGAAAATCTAGGAATAAGGTTAAATTTCTCTTTGGCCTATCACCCACAAACAGATGGCCAAAGTGAAATAGCTAACCTTACGATTCTAGATCTCTTCAAGACATATGTCACCGAAGTAGATCAACCCTCACAATGGAAGAAGTACCTACCCCTTGGAGTATGCATACAATAACACTGTCCATACTACTACAGAGAAGGCACCTTTCAAGATCAAATTAATTGAGCAATCGGCTATGTATCAATTACTAGCTGGTAGGCTATACAAAAGAAATCAAGATGGGATATTGCTCTTATGCATTAATCCTAAAGAAAAACAACAGTACTTGAGTCAAGCACATGTTACCATAGTAGGACTTCGCTTTGCGGAAGACCAAACTATGCAATGAATCTTGAGACTTGGAGTATTTTGGCCGAATATGAGGAGTGATGTTTGATCTTTTGTAAAGGATCGTCCTCAATGTGAAAAAAACAAACACCCATACCTCATGCAACATTGTTTCAAATGTCACTTGTTCCTAAGTGGAGTAACTATCTGTTTACTTACTTATCGAGTTGAATATTTCCTGAGGATATGAGTAAACGCCGTCAAAGAGCAATTGAAACTGAATCAAGAGACTATGCTCTTATTGGGAACCAATTGTATCGAAGAGATAAAGATCAACATTTGCGTCTTCGTGCAAATGAAGACGAGTATATTCCGATTATGGAACAAGCACATGCTGGATTAGCTGGAGGTCACTTTTCTAGTGAGACCACCGCAAGAGCAATGTTGATGGCAGGCATATGGTGGCCAACACTTTTTGCAGATGCCAAAGAATATGTTCGAAGGTGTGATGCTTGTCAACAAACAAAAATGCCAACACGTGTGGATAGCATGCCCTTAAGACCAATGATGGGGGCTAAAGCTTTCGCAAAATGGGGTATATATTTTGTTGGGCCAATACAGCCACCTGCTTATAGAACCCAAGCTCAATATATCATTGTAGCAACGGACTATTTGACCAAGTGGGCCGAGGCTAAAGCAACTCAAAAGAGTGATGCTAGAACCACTGCTGCATTCTTATATGAGTATGTATTCACTAGATATGGAATGCCAATAGAAATTGTCAGTGAATGATCGGGGAACTCATTGAGGTAATCGAGTAATCCGACAAGCTGAGCATACAAACAAAATTCTTAGCTCGGTGTTGACTAAAGTGGTTAGTTCAGGAAGGATAGACTGGGAAATGAATCTCTATGCTGCTCTATGGGCTTATCGAGTTTCATTCAAAACAGCTTTAAATGATACACCCTTTAACCTTATTTATGGTCTTCATGCCATACTACCGATAGAATTCCTATTGCCGACATTAAGGGTAGCACGGAATCTTGAGCGGACTGGACATGAATTGTCAGAAAGACTTGAAGATTTGGAAAAGCTAGATGAGCAAAGGCTAACTGCTGTAGCTCACATCTATGCACACAAGCGGAAACAAAAATAATTTTTTGATTCGCACTTAATCACTAAAATCTTCAAGAAAGGAGACTTAGTTTTAGTCTATTCCCTTAAGCAACACATTCCCAAGTTTAAGAAAAAGGGAAACGAACCGTTTATCATTGAAGATGTATCTCCAAGTGGAGCCGTAAAATTGTCCACCCTAGATGGTGAACCAATGGCTAATTGGATTAGTGGATGTCATTTAAAGGAATACAATTTGCCACTAACCAATGAATTGCTAGAAAGAATGCAGCTTACAAGAATTCATATTCAAGAGGTTGCTCACAAGATAGATATGAAGCTCAGCTTAATATTGTAGGTCTAGATGAATTTCAAAAGATACGGGGTTTTAATAGGGGTCTTGACAAAGACTATCGTCTTCATGCAGCAAAGCAAAGGAAGATTAAACGACAACAGGTTATTGATGAAGCCCAAGAGGAAGCTCAACTTACTTCCTCTTGGGAGACATGATGCCGGCGCAAACTCCCCTTAACCACCCCTCTTTCCATAATGTCACCTTTCCATTCCGCACAAAATTTGTGCATCACTTGTTAGAGTCTCTACAGAAGCTTTACTACACTGGCCAGCTTCCTCATTGTTTCAGCAGCGACATGACCGGGGTTTGCTGGCGTCAGCTCTATTCTCCCGCTACATCTGTCTTTCACCGCTAGATTTTATGTCAAAGAAGAGAAAACTTTTGCGGAGGCAATAGGAGTACGTCTGATCAAGTTGGGGATTCATACTCAAACGGAAAGTTGCTCTCAAGAATCAACAGATATCGATTCCCATCAACACTCTGGAATTAGATGACTGACAATGGGAATTACTTAAAGATGCAATTTCAACAGATGATGACTGGTTAGACGGAATGGAACTGCGCATCAATGTACAACTCAACAATCATAGCACGAATGCTTTGGTCGAGATAGGAGCTAGAGTAAATGCAGTCAATTATTCCACGTACAAGAAGGCAAGAAGCCAAGCATTGACAACAGGAATAGCAACAATCAAAGGATGCAACAAGAACCTAACCCCAACATTGGGAGTAGTCAACTTGAACGTGATAGTACATGGATGTTTATGTCCTCATCAATTTGTATGCTTATCAGATGAACACATGAATGAGACGATGATTCTTGGAATTCTCTGGATGCGGACATACAAAGCAGTACCAGATTGGGATACAAATAAGCTCAAGCTATTACCTAAAGGCAGGCAACTCATTGTTCCAATTGTACCGAGCAAGGAGGAATGGAAAGGAAGCAATCACCACACCAAACCACGAAGTAATCAATCTTCTCCATCCCCTCGACAAGAAAATGCTACAAGTATCATGGAAGGAGTTAGGCAAATTTGGGTACCAAAAGCATAGCTTAAGGATAAACCGATTCAAATCTGGGTGCCTAAAACTTCACCGCCGACAAAACAAAAGAAGGTTCCAAGGGTTAAAACACAGAGACGAGCATCTCCGAGAAAGGAACCTAACATGAAATTGGTTTGGAAGAAAAAGATCACTTATCTTCTCCACAACTGTAAAACCAATCAAGCAATGGCGAGTTAAGTCTCAAAAGACTCCACCACACTATACAACAACAAGCAAACCAAGCTACCAATGGCGAGAAAAATCTCGACAACAGTCAAAAGTGCTACCAACAGCTCAAGCAATTAGTGTATTGAAGCATCTTGATGGTACAATCAAACAGAGAGCACACAAGCTACAAGATTTGCTCTTTGGAAGACATCAACAACAAACCTCGACATCGAAAAACCCTTGAGTTAATTACTCAAGACCCAGCTCTTGCATAGAATAGTGGTTTGAATTGCATTGATCTTCAAAGCATGGTAGAGCCAACCACGACTATGCATAGACACGATTGTTCAACCCATGCACATAGTCGTCCCGGAGTACGCCATCTAGGAGGGGTGGAAGGGCACTAAGTACTAAGTAATTAAGGACAATGTTTGAAGAGGGAGGAAAAAGTTCGATGTTAACGTGTGATTTTTTGAAAAATTACCTAATAATGCCCTTATATTCATCATCAAGGGAAAATTTACTGATAATATCTTCCCGATGAGTGTAAATAGTGTATATACTATCAGAAAATCACAAGAAATAGTCCTTTTATGATAATTTTTATCATTTTTATTGATAATGGGACTTAAAAATAGAAGAATCCAACAAAAAACAATAAAGCTTTGTTTTTCAATGGATTTTCTTAATTACTGGATTGTCACTTTACTTTTTTAGAGCATTTTGTTATTTTCCTTGATTTTTTCAATAAACAGGTCAAAAATTAATAATAAATAGCAAGGAAGCTTAGATAAAAAAATGGAAGACATGAAGGTGATAAAAAAGACAAGGCAGACAAGTACAAAAATTTTCAATGAAATCAGAAGATGGAAGCGGGAAGCCTAAATTAGGCGACCGGGCCTACTTTTGCAAAATTCTTGTAGAATGAGCTACAAGAAGCCGATCAGGGAAATTTTGAGTCTAACATAGATTTCACGGCTTAGTAGGACTAACGAGGAAATCTAGAGAAAATTGATTCGGGACGTCCGGGTATAGATATCCAAGGTAGGCTAAAACCACCTCATTTCCACTTGTGGCCTTTGTAGAGAGAGCTTTTTGACCTCTTTCGCGCATCTTTTCTGGAGTCTACAGTCGCCCGTTTTCAGCGCCGTCTCACACGAGACATGAGGGGTAAGTCCTTTACTCGTCAATGATCCATTTTTTACGGCGGGTAGCTAGTCTAAACGCCTAGAAAAAACCCTAGAAATCGAGCAATACACGAAGACCTACGACCAAAAACTGACTATAGCGGCCTGTCAACTCGACCAAATCAGATGGGATTTAGACTGTAGCATGCCCTAACATAATAGAACCTTTCTATATCATCAGTTGACCATTTGGCAGGGGTCGAAGGGGTCCCCAATAGAAAAGCTAGGTTTTTGGCAAATGCCAGAATTCTGATATGACTCCATAGACAGCTTGCCTACGAGGTCCCTATACAATGCATATGATTGGTTTAGTTAAAATCAATGAAGCAAAGCTCTTGAAGGCTACAGAGCATCAAATTCGACATACAGGGTCAAATTGACTCCAAATGAGCCAGAATTGGATGAGTTGCTTCATGACTATGTTGCGAACAAGTCCAAAGCCTCAAAATTGACTGACCAACTCAACAAGTAGTGTAGTCACAGAAATCGGTGATTTCAGAGTCGACAAAGCACAAAGTGATGTCGGCATGACCAAACTTGACCAAATTCAATTTAGAACTTGTTTTAGGTGTATACAATGTGTTTAGGACAAAAGTTGTAAGTTTTGCAAAAAAAAATATCACTATTGTAAATAATCGCGATTATTTACTTTTGCACTATTTTTGCTTGGAAACTGTATCTTCACCTCACCTATCATGTGTACACACCTATTACATGCCAAAAATTAAGTATGAGTCAAAATGAGCACCTATAACTTGGAAAATTGCCAGAAACGTAAAGAAGTCTTTGCAA
>NW_028221608.1:0-50832 GCF_014529385.1 Adiantum capillus-veneris
CAAGATTTTTTTTTGGTTTGGTCTATTTCTAATGATAATTGACATCATACTCTATGTCATCTCTCTCTGTCTCTCGGATTACATAGTTGTAGATTGGACCAGCTCGCATTTATCAATGCAATTTACTAGTGACATTTCCTTCTTCATTAATGGTTTTCTCATTTCTTATACTAACAAAAAATAACATTGTGTTTCCGTTTCTACAACCAAGTCTAAATATGTTTCCACATATGTCATGCCTAGGGTAAGAACGTGCATGCCAAGCGCTAGGTGGGACATGCAGTTACGGGTGCTATATTTTAGCAAGCAATGAGTCTATATATAGAAAGGTTGGGTGGAGAGTTTCATGGTCAAGTCCCCTCTAGTCTTAGATTGGTACATGTCTAGGTCTATAATCATGCAATCACAATTGCATGAGAAAAGAGTAGGAAATCAAGAAGAAGATTAAGCAAGGTGTAGCAGGGTATGGAGCAATGTGCCCTAGCCCATTGGCGTGTTGTGGCATGGAAATCATGGAAAAAATTGATATGAATCCATTTTTAGATACATTATAGCATTTATAATAATATACATATGTGTGTGTGTTTGTTATTTGATTAAATAATCTTCAAAGTAACTTTCTAAATTTTACTTTTAAGATTTGCAAGGATAAAAAGCCTTACTGCTGTGAGTTTTATTCCTCTACTTTGATCTCATATCTAGATCCTATAGCTATCATGATTATTTAGATCCTATAACTATCATGGTTATACTATATTTATCCTATTTTATACTATTTTGGTTTCTATTTTAAACTAATATTGATTTTTTATTGTGATGCTTACAAACTATTGGATACTCTTCTCAAAGATCATGATCATGCTTACATGTAGCATGATGTGTGTATTCTTGGAGCCATAAGGAAATTCAAGGATCGAGGTCATGCATTCTTGGATTTATAAGGAAGTTGAATGCAAAGGGGCCTACCTGAAGACTCCACTTCCCATCTGAATTTGAAGAAAATTTTTGTATGAAATTTGTATCTTGTGGACTGAATAATATGCTCAAACATTCTCATAATTTTTGGATCTATGGCCGATGAGCTATGATCAAAATGGTGGACCCTGATCTTCCTGTCTACACCACGAAAGAACATATCAATTTCAACACTCCTTATATCTCGTTTTCATATGGAATCAATTGGAAATCTTAAAGGTTCTTCCTATATATATAAAGGACACTCTTCTCCCTTGTAAAGCAATCAAGAGTTAGTGAATGAAGCGATCTTAGTGGGAGAGAGTGAGACTTATAGAGGATCTTAACTTTTGTGCATGCCTTGGGTGAAAAAGGTTAGCCGCTATAAATGCATCAGTTAATCCTTTTATCTTACACCTTGATTTGATGTGGTATTTAAGCTTAAATGTTTTCATCTTTTTCTATTTTGAGAGTTCTATGTGTACATGCATGGGTGAGAGAAATTTTTCTATGGATACACTCTAATTATTAACCATTAAACAGTGAACACCAAACTTCATTAAGTGGATCCTTTTCTACCTCCTCACAATCTCTCATAGATAGAGGTCGGGTACCTTCCTAGTACAAGCACGCCAACTTCTTGACACCGCTCCAGAGTGCGAGGGATGTATTCCAAGTGGAGAATCAAGTAAATTGAGGCATGGAAAATCATTACTCAACAATGGGTATGTATTGTTAAAGATTTGTCCTGAGCAAATGCAAGAGCTTTATTTAAGTGTGATGGATAGAGGGAAGACAAGTGCAGGTAAAGGAAGAGCTAGGAATTTTTCTAGCAGATGTTATTATTGTGGGAAAGAAGGTCACTAAACTCCACATTGTTGTTGGAGCTATATGAGGCTCACTCTACTCAACTTGGTCTCACCTATATATATGTATCTTGTCCTTAATATGAATCAGTCTTTGGAAGCTTACTGTCGATGCACAAACACCTAATGGCAACCTTGATTATGCTTTAGAGCTCGACCTCAGATGTTGGCCAGGTCGCAGGAGTGGAGCCGCCAAGACCTCCCTTCACACCCTCACTGGCAAGCTCTCATCAGTCCGCTTGCACTTAAGCCAACCACCATGACCACACCGCAAAAAGAGAGAAATAGAGGTGACCAAGCCCCTCATCACTGCAAGCGTAGGGATGTCTCTGTTGAATCTTTGTGCGCGCGCAAAGGCAGATGATTGTTTGAAATAGACAATCCTTCTTGCACCACTTGCTAATTACCTTGATTGCTTAGGAACGATTCACATTGCACAAGGACATCACAATGTGGATGAATGAGCACAGGCGCCTAAGGCCCGTGTCACACTGGGACGGGCGTCCCTCACTTTTTGCAGGGTGCCGCCCGTCGCTGCTGTCACACTGGGCCTTCTCCAAAAACCTGCGTGGAGGCAGCAGCGAATCCGCCTTGACCAAGTGGTATGACCACTGGGTTTCTTGCTGCTTGCCAAGGTTCAAACCCAATCCCGTACGCTCGCGCCATAGCTTTTAGCAGATGGCCTCCCATGCTGAAAGTTGGCCGAGGTGGGAAGGCCGCCCCTTTGACAAACCCTAGCGGCCATCTTTCACTTTTTGGAGCACCAATGAGAGCGCGCCAAATCAGCACGGCCATCCCTCCCCCGTCCCAGTGTGACACCAGCCTAAGCACACAAGTCTCTCTAGACATGTGAGCAGGTGAGATGGAAAAACTTCATTGGCTCATGCCATGTCTGTCATAATTGAGATTTAGGGCATTTTTCTTGGCAAAGAAAGGCAAACTTAAAAAGTCTTCTATTTTTTAGGTCAAAATTTGAAACATTTTTTGGTTTTTACACCAAAGCTTGTAAAATCGAGAAGAGTTTCTTAAAAAAAAGCTTAGAAGGTTAGAGGATGTTGAAATTGGCATAATGGAAATTAGTGATCAAGAGACTTTCAGACGACGCATGTGCACGCCATGATTGTTTTCATCAAAAGTGTTGATTGTTGAGTGCATCAAAAGCTTTCAACAGACGTTATGAAAAGTGTTTCATGGGTTTAGGAGTGCAAGTGTTCATATAAATTGGTTGGTGGATGAGTTCCAGGCATATCGGAGATGTCTCCCTAGTCATCTGTCATACCTGCGCGACCTCACGCTGTTGTCTGAACCGCGTGGCCGCTATCCGCTCATCCTCCCTGATCTGCAACCACGTCTCGTGTGGGATGCCCGAAGGTTTCGGCGAGCCGGTCCTGAAAGCCTTCCAAGCTGCATCTCGTCGATGTTTCAAGGTGTCCCGTGCAACACCCTTGATCCACCGCACCGGAACAACGGAAGAACCCGGAGCAGGCTGGTACTTTCTCAGGATGGTCTCAGGATGGTCTCAAAACCCGGAGCAGGCTGGTACTCTCTCAGGATGGTCAACTACAACATTCCCCCGTGGTTGACTACGAAGAAGGGGCACCTATGGCTAAGCTTGATTGTTCCGGGGCGATATAAAGTGAAGAATATGGATGTGTATCTTTGTCCACTATTGGAAGAGCTACAACAATTGTGGATTGCCATAGAGGTGGTGGATATGAGCCGACACACAGGTCGACGGAATGCTTTGATCAGAGGCATTCTAATGTGGACCATGCATGACTATCCCGGACTAACAGAATGCTCAGGTGATCTATTTACACTCCTCACTCAGACACTGTAAATCTTGCTTTTTCTCAAGTTGATCTATTATCATGTGTATACATGCAGGGCTTCAAACAAGCGGATACAGAGCATGTGTCACATGTGGACCTAGACTCAATGCACGTAGGGCACCCTCACTGAAGAAGAAAATCTACGAAGGTCATCAAGCATATCTTCTAGAGAATCATGTGTTACGCGATGGCTTTTTGGGAAGAGAGCCACCGAGGATGTCTGCACAAGCATGGTTAGAGCAGAAGGAGATGTGTGATGACGGATTGCCCCCAGGGATGAAGAGACTATCTCTATGGTACGAGTTACCATACTGGCCCCAACTCATGATCAATCACTTGCTCGATCCAATGCACATATTCAAGAATGTGGGTAATCTACTATGGGACCATCTGACTGGCAATAAAGATACTTTGGGAGCCAGAGTTGATCTTAGAAATGTGGATCGTCGTATGGAGCAATATTGGCCGCAAATAGCGTCCGATGGATCGATAAAACTCCCTAAAGCACCATGGATTTTCACAGGAGCTCAAGAACGCAAAGTAAAAGAGACCATTCGATCTTTGCGGACCCCCACTAGCGTAATGCACTCGCTCCGAACGTGTTTTACTAAAGAAGGAAAGCTTACGGATTTGAAGTCACACGACTGGCATAAAATGTGTCAGGTTTGTTCATAGTGGAGTATATCATAGTGAGAATTGTGTAGCAAATTCGTATGTGGACGTACTTTAATATCATTGTTGCACATGTTTTGCAGTTTATTTTACCGGTTTCCATTGAGGGATGTGTGTCTCTTGACGTCCGTAACACAATCTACAAACTTGCAAAGTTGGTACAATGGATCTCACAAAAGGAGATCAACATAGACTCCATACCATTCGCCAAACTAAACGTTGCGGAGGTTGTACGTATGTTTGAGAAACATTTTCCTACTACCATGCTAACCATTCAGGTGCATCTTCTTGTTCACATAGTTGATGAGGTGGAAATAGCCGGCACAGTACATTCCAGATGGATGTTCTTTTTAGAACGTTTCATGAAAATGCTCAAGGGATAAGTGCGTCAGAAGGCACGTCCTGAGGGTAGCATGGCAGAAGATTGGCTGGTATCAGAGTCCCTAGTGTACATTGGAGAGTGGCTAGACGGATTTGATAAAGCCCGGGACATCAATGGAGGAGATCGGAGAAGATGCCCAGTCAAAAGCCGTGGAGGTGGTGCCAGACGAACATCAAGCTGCTACTCTCTATGGGGTGCATGCAGAGGATCTACAAAATGAAACAGAGGAAATCTGTTTAAACGGAGAGCTCTATATAGATATAGGAAGTTATGCTGAGCTATGCGAGGATGAGAGAGAAATCTCTTAAAGCCATAAATATTGTATTTGAACAATTTTGCTCCGTTTTGTAAATTCAGAGTTATGCACTTGCCTCTTTCATCACTCAAGTTGAATAGAAGAAGAACGCTTTCTGTTTGTTGCTAGCCTTTGAACATTTTAAAGCTACAAGCACATTCAAGTTCTTGTACGATTCTCCGGCTCTTTAAGTATTTGCATCATTGCGTCATTGTATTTAATGGTCTTTGCGTCCACTCCAGGTACGTATGCTCTAGGTATGTTCTCATTAGCAGAGACGACGAGCACCTCCTCTCTCTCTCTCTCTCTCTCTCTCTCTCTCTCTCTCTCTCTCTCTCTCTCTCTCTCTCTCTCTCTCTCTCTCTCTCTCTCTCTCTCTCTCTCTCTCTCTACTTGTCCATGTTTTCTACTCCATTCATTCAATATTAATTTTAAATGTTCGTGTGTTTAATGCAGGTATGGATGATGAGGAGTTTCTTTTCTTCTTTGTCACCCGAGCAGAGACAGTGGTACGTGGAGCTTCATCGCTCTGGCGCACCATCGTGCGTTCCTACTCCATCCGCATCTCCCTCTGTTTCGGAGTCCTCAACGCGCTCCAAAGCTTCGGTGTCGACGAGACGATCTTCACACTCGTCTAGGCACCAGCGCTCTAGTGGTGGCAGTGGTGGTGGTGGTTGTTGTGGGGATGGCGCCACCGATGCTTCGACACCTCCTTGTGTTCGACGAGGCTCTTTACCCTCCCCTTATTTGCCCGTCCCGACACCAGCCACGGCATCGCCATCGACACCAGGTTTTGCGCGGCTGAGTGCCATTCCCCACAGCTACACACCACTAGCTACTCCTCCAACAGTCACTCCAGTGGTGGACACTCCTCGCTTCGGGGCTCAGACTCCATTGGAGACACCTGGCGTCCGTACCCCCATTGACACTCCGCTAGAGACCCCTACCGAGACACCCAGGTTCACGCGTCAGCCGGCGAGAGGGCTTGTCTTACTCCGTCGACTTCAGCGGCGACATCATCTTCGATGATGACGGCAAGAAGGTGATTTCGTGCATGCGCGGTCTTTGCTCTCAAGTGTTTAGACACTACATACTAAACACCTGGAGTGAAGTACCAAATGAATTAAAAGACAGAGTCATCAGCATGCTTCATGAAGAGTTTCCCGTTCCAACACGGGATGACCGCTTCAATGAAGATGTGATGAAGGTTCGAATGCGCGAATACTGCAAGCATAAGCGTTCCGAAGTGCAAAAAGCAATCAAGCATGGATGCAACAGACCAGATTGGCTGGCCAAAGAAGATTAAAATCATGCGAAGAAAGAAGCGCGCGAGAATCCCGACAACTGGAAGCAACAAAAGGAGGCAACCAGAGCGCGAGTAGAGGCACGGAGCTCACACCACTTGGGGAGCGGCAGGTGGACATCATTTGAGGCCGATTTTGTAAGTGTTTTTGCATCTATGTTCAATAGTTTAGGGTTTATGGGATTTGAAATTCTAACATAATGGATTCTTTGCATGTTTTGAGAGTGGTCGTTTACAGGACGTGATCCCACACCGTACGAGCGTGAGTACGCAGGCAGGAAGGGCTTAAACGTCCTTATAGACTTGTCCTGACTTCTCGCGACGGCATGGTTAGTATTAGGGTTTATTCTTTTCTATTTATTGTATTGTTTTATAAACGTCGCTCGCTATATGTTTATACTTACAAAAAGCTATCTTATTGTTTTTTTTTTGCAGAATCCAACAGATACGCTGCTTGGACGCGATGAGACGTCTGATTAGAAAAACTCGATCTATAATAGATGGATCAAACTCGCCAAATTTGCAAACGTGCTCCAAAGAAACGCGTCTTGTTCATCACACAGCATGTTTGCATTGATTACAAGGACATAAGATCCTTGTTGAGAGATAGATGTTTCGGTTGGACGGCCCCACATCCTCCTCACTATTCATAATGAATGTAAAAACCTTATAACCTGGACATAAATTTATTCTTTTATTGGCATCCTCCGTCCTCTCTCTCTCTCTCTCTCTCTCTCTCTCTCTCTCTCTCTCTTCCTCTCTCAATGTGTGTATGCATTCTTTGTTTATGCATGTGTGTGTAATTTTTTTTACATTCAATGTGTGTGTATGTGTTTTTTTTAATGCATGTGTGTACTCTCTCTCTCTCTCTCTCTCTCTCTCTCTCTCTCTCTCTCTCTCTCTCTCTCTCTCTCTCTCTCTCTCTCTCTCTCTTAAAGACACAATGTGTGTGTGTGTGTGTGAGGTTGAGAGGGAGAGAGAGAAAGAGGTGAAAGGAACATGAGAGAAAGGAGAGGGAAGGAGAATACCTGGCTCTACTTCCTCTCCTAATGTGTGTGTGTGTGTGTGTGTGTGTGTGTGTGTGTGTGTGTGTGTGTGTGTGTGTGTGTGTGTGTGTGTGTGTGTGTGTGTGTGTGTGGGGGGGGGGGGGGGGGGGGGGGGGGGGGAAGAGAGAGAGAGAGGGAGAGCATGGGTTTACCTGTTTCGTTAGAGCGTTGAAACTCAGATCTGAGATCTGAGTTTTTGGCGCTCTCGGTTTATTTTTTACCCGCGCCACTACTATGATCGTCGCTATATTATTTGTTGCAAAGCGACGGTCATAGCGACACCGTGGATTTTAACATTTGTGCGTCACACTGCTAGCATCACTAATATGAAGAACCTCTTGTAGTGAAAACTAAGCAGTGCAAAGCTGATGTAGCGTCATCCAACTGCCCTCGCAACAACTATCGTACTCCCTTGCAAACATTGTTAGCAAGAGCAACCTCACATTTTTAGTGTGTGACCAAGAAGGAAAACGAGAACCTCTATAGCCTTGCACACACCACACCGTCGCAATGAAACACCATAAGGCTTTGGAAAACACCTATGTCAAACACCTGTTAAGTCGGGCGAGAAAAATCCTAACCTGAACCATGATTAATATTGCAAAAAATCATTACTATAAAGATGAATCGCGTGCCCTGTACACCTCCATAGAGTATCCATATGCTTGATTCCGACAACAGACGAGGGAGTTACAAGCTTTTGAAGTTGGGGTATCTCTCAAAAGCTCCAAAAGGGCTAGTCTCTGTAAGCAAAAAATGTTGAATAGAGACGCGACACGAGACAAGGGAGAAGAGAGAGAGAGACTACACAATCATCTGCAAACACCAAAGTGTGTCCAATGACTACACGATATGAGTTTATATAGAGGGGACCAGGGTGCTATATATAGAGACACGATATATAGCTCAACACCCCCACTCAAATGAAGGTCCCTAACTCTGGATGAAAAAACCCTTGGGGGCTCAAGGGAAAAACCCACAACTCTATATATACCCAATGTTGTATTAAAATATTATAAAATGTACATTTACAATGTTCAAAGGAGCTACATCAAGAACTACCTGCCAAAGGGCATTTTCTTGCTTTGATTCTAGGCGTGCTTTGATTGTTCCATGACAATAGCTTATCATCAGTGGCCTTGCAGTGCCTAGATGACTTAGTGAATGCTCAAGTTGACCGAGAGAAAATTGACGAGAATCCCCTGCCAAATGGCCTCCGGGTGCTTTGATTGTGCAGTCTGATCTGTCTGGACATTCATGATCAGCAGTGCCTCTACACCTTGGCTATTTCTTGTAGTTCCTGGATAGCTAAGCTTCTACCTAGTATAATGTGAGTTGCTTCAATCAATTGGCCTAGTATAGAGTGATTTTTTTTTTCCGCAATATTTTACCAGAGGCGGCCCACATCTTGTCGGATTGAATGCTTTGTCTATGGCCAATGAAACCGTTTGTTAAAGACTTGATCTTGATCCATTCCCCATCACTTCTATGACAACATACCATGTCAAAAGAAATTTAAAATCGATATTTGTGACTTTGTCATCTTATGAATGTCACCTATTCTTGCTTATCAATTCTTACAAGTCTTTCTTTGTTATCGCCCATGGCCATCGTTCCTGATAATGCAAGGTAACTCCATGTTCCATAACGCGATCAATCCAAATGGTTAAGTATGCTTGAGAGCTTGGTGCTCAATTTTGTCAAAACTACTCTTGATGTTTTTCTATCGTCTTGTCATCAAGGTTAAGTACACTTTGAATGTTCTAGGTCATGACTTCACTACTGCTTTCCATTATTTTTACATCATGACTTTACTAATACCTTTCTTGATGATGTGATAGATTACCTCCCATTACTGACAATGTTTATACGTACTTGGAAGTCTGGTGTCGAGCTTGGTGCTATGCTTATTATCATCAAATTGCACCCTTCCAATCGGTATCGTGCCTCAATATTTCATGGCACTATGGTTCTTATCGTCTCCTCAACAGCATCCATCTAGCATCTTCAAAAGGAGAATTCGTAAACTTAATAAGATACCATCGGATAGTCTTACCGCCTCTTAATACCTTGTCTTCATGTCCAAGAATGGACTCGGGCTGCAGCACCTCTTCTTGGTCCTCGATCTCTCGTGGGTCTTCAATAGTTGGTTCTTGAGGTGGCTCTCCTTTGTAAGGCTTTAGTAGGCTCACATGGAAAGCATTGTGTATGATCCAATGTCTAGGAAACTTGAGTTGATAGGCCATCTCATTGATTGACCGAAGAATCTGGAAGGGACCATGATACCTTTTTGCTAGCTTAGCATAGTACTTTTGGTGTCCCGTAGGATTCTTGCCCATGGTGTGCCTTCATCGAGCCTTGGGAAATTTAAGCAATACCCTATCATTTTCCTTAAAGTCTTGGGCTCTTCTGTGCTTATTAGGTAGCAGCCTTTTGCCTTTGCTATGAGATAGAGATAGCGTCCTTAATCTTTTGCAAAGATTCTTGTAGGTCTCGGCTATACTCATATACAACGAAGATCTTCCCGTGTACTTTAAGTAGCAGGGGACTTTTTTATCTTCCCTCAATTACCTCAAAAGGTGCTTTTCCCATGGAAGTATGTACAGTGTTATTGTAGGCATACTCCACTAAGGGTAAGTACCTCTCCCATTGGGACCTTTGATCTACTTCTGCTACATAGGCTTTTAATAGATCAAGAATTGTTAGGTTAGCTATTTCACTTTGGCCATTCGTTTGCGCGTGATAGGTCAAAGAGAAGTTTAGCCTTGTCCCTAAATTCTTAAAGAGACCCGTCTAAAAATTACTGGTTATTCTAGGATCTCTATCCGACACTATAAACATCGCCAAGCCATGGTACTTGAAGATTTGTGATATGAAGAGGGTTGCCATTTGATGGTCTTTGATAGTCTTTTTGATAGGTATAAAATGAGCTTGTTTGCTAAACCTGTCTACTACCGTCCATATTCTCGTATTCCCATGGATAGACTTAGGCAATCCAAAGATAAAATCCATGGCTATACTCTCCCAATGGTGAATTAAGGATTGGCAAAGGTTGAAGCAATCCGAGTTGTTTCCCTCTATCAAACTTCATCTTTTCGCATAACACCCATTTAGAAACATACTCTTGTTTGTCTGCTTTTATGGTACACCAGTAGAAATATGTTTCAATTTGTAAGGACATGGGTCCTATGGGAAAATCCATAAATAAGTATGGGACACGGTAGTCCAAGGGGGGGGGGGTAATGTAAGGACATGGGTCCTTTGGGCAAGGCCACCGGTATGGCCAGACAGTGTGTACGCTAGGGGGAGGCTATAAGATAGCACGCTTGGGTGGATACTAGCACATGCATTACCACCGCCCTTTCACTGGTCTCCGAGCTATTTTTGGGAGGAGACTAAAAGTGTCTTGCATGTGCCTGCGATGCTTTGCTTCTCTCCCACGTTCCGCAAATAGCGACGTCTTTGCTGTGTAGGAAAAAGAAGGCAGACATAGTTTTCTGTGTGAGCAGCGCGTGGACACAAAGCGACAGTCCCACCTACCCCTCCACAACGCAAAGCACACGACCAAGGCGGGCAACCAAGGCAAACTCGATCGGCAACTCGACGACATCGAGGCTCTGAAGGCTTTCGTTGGTTCCATTGCTTGCACGCGTAGGAAGGGTCACTTAACCCTTGCATGAAGGAGGGTTGAACCCACCCCATGAGGGTAAGAGGCCAACACTTTACAATCAAGCTATTGGCCCTTGTTGTACACAACAAGGAAAGATAGTCTACTTGTGTTGAAAGGAAAACTAGTAGGAAAGGCAAAGCTTCAAACTTCAAGGAAGTAGCTTCACCCTTTTTTTTCACTTCTTGGAGGAAGGCAAGTTTTCCTCCAAAAATTCTTTTTTCCTCAAGGAGGTAGCTTCAAAGTGAAGAAACGCCTTCACAAAAACGACGAGTTTTTGTGAAGAATCATCAAAGGTGTTCTTACAACGAACGACAAGTGAAGCGCTCAAATTCTTGCAACGCGAGGTTCGCATGTAACGCAAATTGTGGAGCATACAAAACACAAAGACTTCAATTTCTCAAGGTACATGTTTTTTTCCTCTCTTTGCATTAGTGTGTGTTTACCATGGCCAGTGAAGATATCCCACCTACACACACGTTTTATTTTGAGCATGTAGATCAAAATCAGGGCACCACGAGTGCTGCTGACACTAATATGCATGATGATGATGATCTAGGAGATCTGGGCTTGTAGATATGGCTTCTTTCAAGACTCTGGAACATCGGCAAAGCGTACTTAAAAGTGTTACCGATCTTACGGAGTTACTTGTGAAATTTATGAATTCACACACAACTCAAGGAGCCACAAGTGGCACGGTTCAAGGGAACCAAGCTCGCATTCACACACAACTCAAGGAGCCACAAGTGGAACGGGTCAAGGGAACCAAGCTCGCACGACTCAAGGAGTTCAGGAGACAAGTGTTGCAGAAGATGCAGAAGGTAGCAATGCATTACTTAAGAATATCACCATTCCTGAGTTTCACGGGGAAGAGCGTGATCGCAACAAGGATGCGCTCAATACATTCTTACAAAAATGGAGTGATATTCATAGATTGAGACACACCCCGGATATATAGACAGCTGTGGAAACAAGTCTATCTCTTAAAGACAAGGCCTATAAGTGGTGGATGACATTTTCAATAGATACTCGTCCTTCGTCTTGGGCTACGTTTCAAGCTTCTTTCTCCAAAGAGTTTTTGGACTCCAATGAAGAAGATAAGAATTGGTTAGCATGGGATGCATGCCACATGTCTGGCCTCTCTCTCACACAGTACCTTTTGAAGTATCGAGAAATCATATTAAAACTAGAAGGTCTAGATGAATTCCAAAAGATACGGGGTTTTAATAGGGGTCTTAACAAAGACTATCGTCTTTATGTCAAGACCTAGGAACATCCAAAAAATTTGGAAGAAGCCATCAGTCATGGGCAAAGATATTATGATGACCAAGAGAGAAAAGGAAATTTTCTTTACTCTAAGAATACTTTTGCTAAGAGCAATGTGGCTAAGAGCCAATGGCAAGGTAGATCTCCCACACGTTCCAAGAGGAATAAGAGACAATCTACCTCTCCACGCCCACAATAGGCTAAGAAGCCTAAGCACTCATGAGATACTCCACGTGGGTCTCTCAGTACTGCTGATTTTGAGCGTGCAAAGAAACACAATCTATGTTTTAGATGTCTTTCGGACCAACATAACAAGAAATATTGTCCTCTTTTGCAAGGCAAAGAAACGGCCATGCACACGGTGCAACGACTCACATTAGATTCATCTCCTAAATATTGTGTTGTAGAGATTATTCATATGGAAGAAAAGCACAAGTGTTGTGTTCCTGCTTCAATGTGACAACCCACCTTTGGCCCCCATGATTTGATTCGCATGCATGGCACTATTAACAGACCACGTGTTTGTATTTTAGTGGATGATGGTGCAACTCATAACTTCTTGAACTATAAGCTAGTCAAGAAATTGAAGCTTACACAGACTCACTACTCTCACAAGTATGTGGTGGAGAAGATGTCTAGGAATGATAAAGAAGTATGGGACACAGTTGTTCAAGGGGTTGAGCTTATTGTTCAAGATCATACAATGACCCTTGATCTTTTTGTGTTGCTGCTTGTCTCCAAGTCTTGTGAATTCTCAAGAGCAAAGTGCTATGAATTCTAGTAATGGTATGCAAAGTGCAATGAATTGTAATGGTATGCAAAGTGCAATGAATTCGACTAATAAACAAAGTGTTAAAAAATCTAACGAGCAAAGTGCTCTCAATTTGAATTCTATAGAGCAACGTGCAACTGTTGTAAAACAAACATTACAGGAGTGACAAGATTCTCCATCCCTGCATAACTCTAGTTTACTTTCTCCTTTTGCAAGGTAAAATCTAACTCACTTACTCACGGAGTATAGTGATGTGTTCTAAAGTGATTTACCATCGGGTTTACCCCCTACACGTGATGTGCAGCATGGCATAGATGTCTTGTCAGGCACTAAACCGGTGAGTAAACCACCTTATCGTATGAGTGCTAAAGAAGCCAAGGAGGTTGAGAGTCAGTTGGCTGATTACCTCGCCCGTGGTTTCATTAGACCTAGCACTTCGCCTTGGGAATCACCAATTCTATTGGTAAAAAAGAAAGATGGTACTCTCGGGGGGGTCACCTCAAGAAAATGTAACCTATCACGTGAGTTCAACAGAAGGGTATTTAAAGTTCCTAAAACTTACAGAAATATATATACATAAGGATACTATATTTTCAAATCTGGAAAAAATTTACAGATATTAAAAGAAAAGGGTTCATTATATTCCTTTAAAAATTCACAGATTAGGGGTTTTACAAACATGTCTTGAACGCACGTGATATGGTAGTTTTACACATAGTGAACTCCCCGAGATGGTACTATGCGCATGTGCATAGATTATCGTGGATTAAACGCCATAACCATCAAGAAGAGTAGATGAGTTGTTTGATAAACTCCATGGGGCAAGATACTATACAAAGATAGATCTTCATTCACGATACCACCAGGTACGTATCCTACTGCAAGATATCTCCAAAACTGCCTTTAGAACACGATTCGGGCATTTTGAATTCTTGGTTGTGCCTTTTGGTCTAACCAATGCTCCAGCTACATTTATGACACTCATGGATAGTGTGTTACGTCCCTATCTTGGAAAATTTGTTGTGGTTTTCCTTGATGACATTCTCATTTACAGTAAGACTGAAGATGAACACATAAAACACTTACGATTAGTGTTTGAACAACTACGAGCTCACGGGTTGTATGCTAAGCAAAGCAAGTGTGATTTCTTTAAAACAAAGATACATTACCTCGGTCATGTGATCTCTTGTTCTGGCATCAAGATGGACACTGACAAGGTCCCTACCATTCTTCGATTGGCCACATCCCAACACGATTGAGGAGCTTCAAATATTTTTAGGCATGGCTGGATTTTATTGACAGTATATCCGTGACTATGCCAAAATCACTGTAACTATGACGGATCAACTTAAAGCAAAAGGTAAGACCTTCTCTTGGGAAGAAGCCCAAAAACATAGTGTTGGACAGCTCAAGGTAGCTATAGCCACTGCTCCCTTTTTGGTCCTCTGGACACTTGCCACACCCCCCTCCCTTGGGTCAAAGGTCACCGACACCTCATTTCCTACCCAAAAAAGGCAAAATATGGACCAATTGAAAGGAGACTACAAAGAGAGCCTTGTCGGCTGAGAAGAGAGAGAAAATATTTAGAGATAAAAGATAAGAAAGTCCCCCATTATTATAGCTACAGCTCTCTGCAACACCTGCAAACTTTCTAGAGAGCTCATTTTTGAGCAAGAGAGAGTACACCCCCAGTTTCAAGTGGTCATAACTCTCTCATCTTTCATCTATTTTTAGCATGTGGATACTCTATGGACATCTCCATGAGATGAGCTACATCATGATGTCCTTGGTTTCTCCTAATTCCAAGTGTGTTTCATGCTAGAAGGGATCTTCAAAAATCTTTACAGGTGCTTATCACGGATGGTTTCGGCAGTGCAATAGTTCTTTCTTCCGACGGTGTGACTCGTGCAAGGCTATAGAGGCACTCGTTTTCCTTGTCCTTTGCACGTTAACAACGTCCTCAAAAATCAACATACATTAGGGCTCCATGGGAATTTGTTCCCTTTAGGAAGATTGCCGTGTATTTTGTCATGTTTAAGGGGTTTTGAGTGGTGCTACTCCCCATGGTCCCTTGCTGTTGGAAACCTCCAAGTTGTTGGTTAGCCATCCATTGATATGATCCTTCGTAAGAGGTGTCATTATCACTTCCCTCTTTTATGACTGGTGCTAGTAGATCTATCCTTGCTTGGTTTACACTCTCTTCTGTCGCCACTAAGATATCTTGATCTCCTACCAATCTTTGATCTCTTTAAGACACCTATCATATCTCAAATTCATCGAATCTTTCACACACACAAGTATCAACCCAAAACTCTTACCTTAGAGCCCCTGCTTGTCTTGTTTTTTGGGCCTGTTTGTCCTGTCATAAATACAATCATGCTCCTTCAATTCCTCTTGGAGGCCATTTCATGGAAGCTGCTTAAGAACGTCCATAGATAATCCCACATAACTTTTTGAAGAGAGAAAAACCTAATTGGAGCCCTCACACACTCGAATACAAGGTGGGAGATGTGCATGACTGTGCTAGCACATCATAGAATAACCCTTTGTATGCCTTTGCCAGGAGGCTTCAAGTGCTGATATTTTTCCCTATAAACACCTCCTTTGATTGAACAACCATGTCCACCATTAATGATGTGGCATTTTGATCTTGTTTTTCTAATTATGGATTAATTTTCTCATTTGATGACCATTTTTAGTCGAAAAAAATGCATTTTCTTGCTCAAAAAGGCCCAAAAAGCTGAAAAAATTTCTTGAATTATTTTTGAAAACATTCCATTGGGCTCATTTTACATGATGAACGTCTACGTTACACTTGTCAAGCACTTTGGATACGCCTTTTATGACCATGCATGAATTACTATTTTTGGACGAGATCATCCGCATCAGACTTTCCACACAAAACGAGTGTGTCATCTCGATGCACTTGATATATGTGTGATTCTAAGCCAACTTTAGACATGTTTTATTATGGGAAAACGGGTCATAATGTCTAGGGCATAAAAAGTAAGGTGAACATTTTAATTTCACAGTGTGAACGTGCGAAAGGTGGCCTCACACACAATCGGACCATTGAAACCATCTGGTGAGCACGCTCACCGTGATGAGTGGGCGGTGTCATTGATTAAAAACAAAGATGTGCCAACCCCCCCCCCCCCCCCGGGGAGTAATGCCTCCTTGGCTTGCCACTTGCCCTACTGACGACTTATCTTGGCCTGACACCTGCAGCCTTGGCTGCCTTCTATGACACGTCCTCCTGGCCTTCCCCAGCATCTTCCACCCACTTTCTTTTGCTATCTCATTGTGAAGATTTGGCTTCATGAAGCACATCCCAATTGCGGAGGACAAATTAGAGACTCCAGTTTAAATACAATACATGGAACAGGTAATTGACCTAATAAAAGATGGCTAGTTATTATTGCTTAACGCTGCTGCTTGGAATGGTGATCTTGTCCAGATCAGATGTTGGTGTGGGTAGAGCGCGAGCAACTGATCAGACGAATACAAGATCACGGATGGACGACAACGTCGAATACCCCTCAATAATCATTCAACACAGCCTCTCCCTTTACAGTTTGGGGATGCAGACCGCGCCTGCGTTTGCTTCAGTGAAACGGGAGATGAGTGGTGGTAGAAGGCGGGTGTTACAAGAGGAAGCTGCAATGGCGCCCCTCGTTTTCGGATATAACGTAGTTGCAGAAGGCGAGAGCTACTATGTCCGGATTTTTGTGGGCGCCCGTCCCTTCTACATGCTGCTAGACACTGGTAGCGTGCTGACGTGGATTCAAAGTCAGCCCTGCAAAAAGTGCTTTCAGCAGCTGGACCAGCCGATCTTTGATCCCAAGCTCTCTACAACTCTCACCTACGTCAGTGGCCGCTCCCGCCTCTGCGCTCGCCTAGACCACCAGGCTATTTGCGTCCACGAGGTTTTCAACACTAAATGCAAGTACTTTTACTATGACGGATCAACTTAAAGCAAAAGGTAAGACCTTCTCTTGGGAAGAAGCCCAAAAACGTAGTGTTGAACAGCTCAAGGTAGCTATAGCCACTTCTCCCATCCTAGCAATCATTGACCCACTTAAGCCGTTTGTAGTAGAGACTAATGCTAGTGATAAATCAATTGGCGCGGTACTTCTCCATGAGGAAAGACCTATAGCCTTTGAAAGTAGAAAGTTAGATAGAGCTCATCATAATTATTATGTCTATGAGAGAGAGATCTATGCCATAATTCACGCTTTACGAAAGTGGCGACACTATTTATATGGTGCCGAGTTTGAAGTAGTTTTTGACCATGAGAGTATCAAATGGTTTACTACTCAAACAGACCTAAAGGGCCGTAAAGCTAGATGGGCAGAAATCCTTCAAGATTATAATTGTAAGCTACGATATCACAAGGGTCGATATAATGTAGTAGCGGATGCCTCGGATTAATTCACTTGCTTTTACAAAACTAAAGAGTGGATTTTTAGAGTCATTAGGTGGCAAGTGTGCACAGGATCAATCATATATGCTAAAGTGTGGAGTGCAGTTTTAAAAAGGGATCCCTCACACTCACATGTCTCTGAACAGCCAGATCAACATGTCTCTGCACGCGTGCGCAGATAGAAACTCCAACAAGCATAGCTCCACCCCTACTCAGGAAGAGCTTAAGCGATGCAAGAATTTTTCCATTGATGATGGCTACTTACTCCACAAAGGTAGAGTATGTGTGCCAAAGGACTCAGACACTAGGCGCCAAATCTTATTTGAGTGTCACGATAGTCCAAGTGCTGGTCATCCAGGTATTCGTAAGACGTTGTGAGCGGGAGGAAAACACACACAGCGCCTCTATAACGACCCGACACACACTCTTGGGAAGATACACACACACACTATGGGGCACCACTCGGCTTAGACAACACACCTGGCCGAGACAGGGAACACACCTCTGGAGTGAGAGGAGAGAGACTATCCACTTGCCCACTCCACACACACACACACACACACACACACAAAAAAAAAAAAAACTCAGCTCAAAAGAGGAGAATTTCTGATGTTTAGATACAATTGAGCTTGGGCCAACACCAATGGGGCAAATAGCTCACACAATATAGGTAAAATAAGCCAGATACAATCACAAACTAGAGCAGAAACTTTGCTCATAAGAGAAACTTACACAGAAAAACAGCAGGAAAAGAGTGAGGAATTTGGCAAAATGGACAGCGCCATCGCGTCCGGAACGGCCCAAAACCCCAGTCTACAATGTCAAAGTGCTCAAATCCGACCTCGGATGAGCAATTTACAGCCAAAACAGGCTCCAAAATGAGCAAAAACACACCTGCGACTGTTCCTCCTCTCTTCTCCACGTTTTTTCTGGTCTTCTCTCTGTTTTTTCAGTTCTCACACTTAGATTTTTTAGTTGGGCACCCTTGGCCTTTTAGATGACCTCAAACGGACCCCGAACAGGCCAAAAACTGACCTCGCAGTGCATAGTTGTCACCTTTTTGCATCATTCGCACACCTGGCACTCAGCTTTTTTCCAATAATGCACCTCGCCACCACGTGAAGTGGCCCCAAAAAAAGGTCCTCATGATGACCTTTCTGCATAATTCTCACAAGCAAACACCCACGCTGTGTCCGTACTCATCCACGTGCAAGTATTGACCCCGTTCGGCCTCCTGACGCCACTAGATGCCATCTGACGCACCTGCTTACCTCATGTCGTCGGCCCGCGGAAAGCTTCCTCGAGAAGTTTTACACGCTACCAACTCCTCCTTATTGTAGAAAAAACACACTGGTACTGGTGATAGTGAAAATCGATGCACTATGTACATGGTGTCCTACCTGTACACATGTGGGCCCCACGTAACCACCTGGCTCTGGAAAATGGGCAATTCTTTATTTGATGCACCATGCATTTGTATGTACATATGTGCAATCCCTTGCTCCAAAAAACTCCTGACAACGTATACCTTAGTTCGACGGAAATTTTATTGGCCGGGCTTACATCATGATGTTCAAGAGTACGTACTAAATTTCCAGCAGTACCAAGTTAATAAGGCAGAGCGCCTCAAGGTAGGTGGCCTTTTACATCCTTTAGAGATTCCACAAGCTAAGTGGGAGAGTATCTCTATGGATTTTGTAGTAGGACTACCTACTACAAATTGTGGCCATGATGTCATTTGGGTAATTGTAGACCGTCGCACAAATATGGGTCGATTCATTCCCACTAAGACTACGGTTAAGACACCGGAATTAGCACGGCTATTTTTAAAGCATATATATAAACTCTACGGTCTTCCAGCTAGTGTCATTATTGACAAAGATCGAAAGTTTGATAATCACTTCTAGAGAGCTGTGTT
The DNA here is from genome assembly GCF_014529385.1 of Adiantum capillus-veneris. Taxonomy (NCBI): domain Eukaryota; kingdom Viridiplantae; phylum Streptophyta; class Polypodiopsida; order Polypodiales; family Pteridaceae; genus Adiantum; species Adiantum capillus-veneris. The sequence goes on from NW_028221608.1 coordinate 19,397, forward strand.
CCAAAAGTTGGAAATTAAACTTAATCTAAGTACGGCTGATCATCCAGAAATGGATGGTCAAACAGAAAGAGTTAATCAAGTGCTAGAGGATATTCTACGAGTGTACATTAGCAAGAAGCAAACCAATTGGGAAGACTACTTACCTATATTTTAATTTTCTTATAATAGTTCAAAGCATGTGACTACAGGGTTTAGTCCATTTATGCTTTTGTATGGATTTCAACCTAAATCACCCGTTACGGTGGGGTTGGCTAAGGAGAAGATACAAGAAGCGAAGGACTTTCTCCAAGACCATTTTGACATGCTTTGAGTTGCTCGACAGAATGTTAAGTAAGCTCAAGATCGGCATAAGAAGTACGCAGATGAGCATCGACGTCTTACTACTTTTGAAAAATGAGACAAGGTTTTCCTCAAAGTTCCAGAGCATTCAAAAAGTCTGAAGACGGGAAAATTTGTTGAACTTTCACCACGCTATTGTGGACCATTTACCATTCTCAAACGTATAGGTCGAGTGGCCTATAACTTAGCTCTTCAAGAGCACTCACGAGTTCATCCTGTTTTTCATGTTAGCCGTTCACGAAAACAGCTAGGACAGAATGATAATGTCATTGACACAGGTGTGTTGGTTGACCTTATTGCACCGCCAAGCATTCCTCATGAGCCCGAAAAGATTTTGGATTCTCATGAGCTTCGCACCAGACATCATGTCAGACGACAGGTGTTGGTACAATGGCTAGATAGACCTGAAGAAGGTTCTACATGGGAGAATGTCTCCACACTTAAGAAACATTTTCCTACATTCATTTTCGAGGATGAAAACGATTCTCCAAGGGGGGGGGGGGGGGTAATGTAAGGACATGGGTCCTATGGGCAAGGCCACCGGCACGGCCGGATAGTGTGTACGCTAGGGGGAGGCTATAAGATAGCACGGTTGCGTGGAGACTAGCACACGCATTACCACCGCCCTTTCACAATCCCTTTTAGGGTAAACCGAATCCCTCTATGACCCGCATGAGGAGGATCATGAGATTCATACATTACTTTCTCACGCAGTGAGTTAGTGACGCATAGTTTATTGCCATAGAGAAGATAACCATATTGTAAAGTAAATGGTTCCTCTTTCTTCCCTAGTGCAAGGGATGAAATCACATCTCTAAAATTGGGATCAATAGCATACTCATCTATCATAGAAGATAAATCATTGTGAGTTGCTATGGAAACCATATTCACTCTCGGCCGTCTTGAGAGTGCATCGGCTACTTTATTATGCTTTCCCAACAATGTGAGAAATATGAGAATGAAATTGCAAAAGGAAATTTTTCCACCTCATTGTTTGTCAAAGAGCTTGGTCTGCATCATGAAGTACTTAAGGCTTTGGTGATCCGTCCGCAGAATGAAAGGAGTCCCCAGAAAATAGTGCTTACATGAGTCTAAGGTATGTAGAATTGCCATGAGTTCCTTTTCATATATGCCTAGAGCTTGCTTAATAGGGTCAAGCCTTTGACTTCATAGGCTATGGTGTGCCCTTCTTGGAGCAAACCAGCTCCAAGGCAATCACCACAAGCATCACATTGGACCTCAAATGGCTTTGAGAGATCCGGCAGTGTAAGCAAAGGTTGAGAGATAAGCTTTTCTTTAAGCTTTTTGAAAGCATTGTTCTCCTTGGTAGACCATGTATACCTAACATTTTTCTTTGTTAGGTCATGTAATGGTCCCGCAATTTGTGAGAAATTTTCTATGAAGCATCTATAGTATGCACGCATACCTATAAAGCTTCTTAGTTCATGAAGATTACTTGGATTAGGCCATCCTTTTATTATCTCTAGCTTTGATGGATCCATTTGGATGCCATCTTGAGAGATAATGTGACCTAAATACTGAATCTCACTCTCTTTTCTTTTGATTAACATAAATTTTATTCTCTCGTAAAACTTGAAATATTACCTGGAGATTTGCTCGTGTTTGTCTAGTGAATTAGAGTAGATGATAAGAAGAACACTCCCGTAAAGGTTCGGTGAGGCCTGAATAGCTTCTCCATCAAGAGGTTGAATGTGGTAGGTACATTGGTCAAACCAAAAGGCATGACAATGTATTCGTAAAGACCAAATGTAGTGCAAAATGCGGTCTTTACAATGTCTTGATCAACTATCCTTATTTGATGGCAGCCACTTTTTAGGTCAATCCTACTGAAGTAGGTCGATCCTTGTGCTTATCAAATAGGTCTTCTACCCGTGGAATGGGAAGCCTATTTTTGAAAGTGAGGCAAGCTTTTCCATGCATGGAAACCCCCCATATATTTTTGCCCATTTACCAAAATATTTCCCATTATATAAGTTACTTTTGATTTTTTCTTCCTTTTTCACAAACGTTTTAGCCTTTATTAAATAAATAAGACTTATGCTAATCAATCAAGATGTAGCATAAATAAGTAAGCTTTCTTTGTTGATCTCTCTTTTGACCTTAAATATTAAATATATATATTCTAAATTATATTATATATTTTAGTATTTTCTAATATATTTTTCATGTATGTATATTATTCCACCCTACCAAATATTTTATTCACTAGTTTTCATTTTCAAACCTCAACCCCACTTTCAAATTTCAATAATACCTCCATCTAGATGATTGCCACTCTTTTCAAAACTCTAGGTCATGTTTTCATACACATGAAGGAGCTTACACTTGAAGGCAAGAGAGAAGTCCACTCAAAGGGGACCACCAAAAGACTTTTGCACCCACAAATAATACATTATTTGGCTGAATTTTTTAAGTAAAGAAGAACCCCACATCTGAAGGAGCGTTCAACATGAAAGATGTAGCTCATGATCTCAACTTTAAGCTCAAATTTTTTCACAATTTTTGGAGTTATGAACGCGGAGCTATGATTTTTGTAGTGGACCCAAATTTTCTCATGTAATGGTGACACAGGCCATCCCTAGTTTTCTTCCCTCTAGAATGGCTATGGTTCTACAAGTCTTCAAGCATGATTACAAGAGACAAGGCTCTTTTAATAAGGTCTTGGCAAATCTAGAGTGATTCTATCACCATTTTTGGAGGATCCATCCTCATCAACAATTATCCACCTTCGACAACCTCTCTTGTAAATTTCTTATCTCTCTCTTCTCTCCCTAATAAGCTTATGTCTAGCCAAAGCTAGACTATTGTAAATATCTCCTATCCTCTACATCCTACCCACATTCTCTCATCTTCTCTCTCTATTGACTCTGGTATTTTAAATAATGAGGAGACAAGATGGGAGCCACAGTCACATGCACCCCATTTTCCTAGTCACCAAAGTGGGACACTCACCTCAAATAGAAATATTGCTAAATCCTCCCCTCCTTCCCTATATAAGGAGGCCATGAGAGCTCACTTAAAAACACACACACACACACACACACACCTATCCATACACACTCTTGTGCTACATGCTTGTAGCATGAACCCTAATCACATAATCACAAGACCATCATCATCACCATCACCATGCACAAAAGATGAGCACCAGACCTCCACACCACTTGTAATTAAGGGTTGAAGGCACAATTACAAGAAGAAGAAGGGTGGACACACTCATGATATTCCTCGCCATCAACTCCCATCTCTCCATTATGCCTCCTACGATCTTGTCCCCTTCTCATTTTCTTGCCATACGCTACCTATTGTATTCATCTTTTGCAAGCAATCAACACACTCCATCTTGGTGTCATACTTTGTGTCGCTTTGGATACATCTCATTGTGAGTATGGTATATGCTTGTTTCTTGCCTTTTTTTCCACTTATGTAAAGGTGTGCGGATTCGCCACCATACACACACACTCTCTCTCTCCCTCTCATATTCCTATCATCTTGCTACTTCCATCTTGAGGTGTGCGGATTTGCCACCTCTTGTATGATAAGTGAGCATACTCGCAAGTTTCCCCTACCTCATTATCTTCCTTACTGACATGCACGAGTAGCAAGCCCATTCTCACTCATTCACCACTCCTCTCACCTTATTCTCCGACCACCCCATTCCACATTTGGGCGTGGATCTTGAAATTGTTTTCCATGGCATGCTTCATTGTGTATATGTATGCGTCCTAGCCGCATATCTTGCTAGGTGGTGCCCTATTGTGTATCCCCCATGATGAGGCCATTGTGCATAGTGTTGGTGTAAATGCCACCGGGTCTATTTTTCACTTTCGCCTCTCATTTGGTGCCCCCACGGAGGAGGGCTCTTGAAACCTTTAGTTTACAAGGCTGAAATGTTTACTTCTCTTCATGGACGAGTGGCGTCTTGAATTCTCTAATTGGACCACTGAAGAGGAGGAGCTTCAAGCAGGTTTGACACAAGTCATCAAGACACTCTTGCCAGGGTGTTGTATTGTTAGCATAGAAGAAGTGGTAAGACCCTCTTTCCCTACTCAGATTGTTTACATTTCTCATCATCCCCGCAAGCGTAAAAGCAAGGCACAAGCTGCATCATGCTCACATTGTAGCCAAAAACCGCACCTTCGACTTGAGTGCAACCCAAAGTGAAGAAAAGGCCATCATTTTCTCCCTTGATATCCGCACAGGCGTTCTCACAACGGTAGGCTTTCAAGTAGCACCAGGCTTCTCTACATCTACGTCCCCATCTTTGCCACCTATTCCACCTACATCCACAACAAGCCTTCACAACTTGAGGAAGCTACTACAAACGCGTGGTCCCTCCCTCTCCCTTGCACCAAAAGATTAAAGGATTTTCCAGCGCCGACAATCACCCCGTCTCCAAAACTAAAGGGTAAATCCTCCAAAGTCTTTCTATACCTCACTCTCATCTCATGAGCCAGGAACTAGAAACAACAGCATGGATTCAACGTCGTCTACCGAGTGAAGTGGCGAAGCTTGTCATCGACAAGGTCTTTGACACAGGTTTTGCTTGGCGGAAAGACAAGACCCTCCACCTTCAAGGGGTGTTGCTTGTGAATCAAGGCTATGATGACGACTTTACAGCTTGCTATGTATCCATCCAACTTGGATTAATACAAGTGGTAAGACTCACCACCTACCTCATCACACCTCTGTATACACTAGATGGCACTCTATCTTGCAGGAAAGTGAAGTTGCTCAAAGAGAGAGATTTCAAGCTTTTCCAAGAGCTTGCTAGAGGGACAGTCCTAGAGCTAGAAGACGAAGACAACCTTGTCATGTGGTACTATAAATTTGACCTCGACTACCAAGAGCTCTACACCTCCGACTATAACCTTCCACCACGAAGGAGAGAGCCTTTTTGAATTATCATGTGATGGACCCAGCGCATCAGCCTTTTGCAAGGAACCAAACTTATGCACCACAACGAATTCAATCAATCAAAGTAATCTTGGACCGCAAGATGTTTTATCAGCAGATCATTACAACCATGTTTGGTAGAGAACGACTGCAAGAGATAAACACCTCTTCTCTACCCTTTATCCTCCCTATGATTAATCATGAAGTGTCTTTTGATGTAGTTATTTTCATCCTTGTATAGTATGTTTTCCATCTACCGAGCACCCATGTATTGAATCTCTATAAAATTAAAAAATAAATTAAAAAAATCTAAGTCGAGTTAATTTTCTCACTCTCACAATGGCAAGTATAGCATTTCCAACATTTACTGGTAAGGTGGGTGAGGATGCTGCAGAATTTCTAGACAACTTGGAAATAGCATGTGTCATCTCTGCGAGAGATGATGATGCTTCGTGCTTGCGCATCTTCCCACTTCTAATGAAGGTGGAGGCAAGATCATGGTACAATGCCTTGGCACAAGCAACCAAGGAACGGTGGGACTTATTAAGAGAAGCCTTTGTCAAGCGTTTTGGAGAGGGCACAACATCAGAGAAGCTATGGCAATTGTTGACAAAGTTGAAGTAGGGTAGTATGTTGGAATACGCATCATATGAGTCAAAGTTTGTAGATTTATGGGGGCGATGGGTTGCATCGCTAAGATAGGATGAGGGGGCACCTGATTTTCTAAAGAAGGATCGATTTGTGGCTGGGTTATGGCCAACTCTTAAAGAGAAGGTGAAGGGAAGGTTTCCTTCTACGTATGAGCTAGCAGTTGAAGTGGCCCTCCTTAAAGACAAGAAGTTGCACCTACAAGCCAGGAATATCGATGAAGAGGAAGCCGTTAGGACCTGACCACCTCTAGCACCACCTACAACAGCCGCCCAGAGGATTCAATCACAAGAACCAATTGAAGATGAGCAAGACCTGCTCAACCGAATCTCCAATCAACTTGAGAATCTCTCAGTCCATTTGATACAACAAGGGCATGCACACAATCGCAACCAAGAGCAAGGGAGGGGACAACGAAGGCAAAACCAAGAATACCACTGCTACAATTGTGGGGAGGATGGTCATGGCATGTACTACTGTCCACACCCAAGGAGGCAGAATTTCAACAGAGGAGCCAGGCAAAACCAGGTTTCACCACCGAGAGCAAGACCACCACCACCGAGGGCACCAAAACAAGCACCACCCGTGCAAATCCTACAACCCACCCATTCAACCACAACCACCACCACCACCACAACCTCTCATTCCACCCTTACCCCCACCACCAGTTGGCAATCAAACAGTAAGCGTCATCAGTCTTGAAGGTAAAGGAAAGGAGAAAGTGGAGGAGGATAAGACCAAAGTTAAAGGAGTAGATGCCATAGGGGTAAAACGCGCTAGGCATGGTGAATCTTCCCAAAAGGAAGAAAAGATGAAGACTAAAGGGGAATCTAGAAAAAAGCCGTCCAAGTCACGACGTAAAATTGACATTGTAGATTTCTCTTTGGGTGAATGTTCTAAACCATATGATTTGGTTCAAGATGTTTTTGTGCAGGGCCCAAAAATGACCTGGCCCCAGTTACTCCACCTAGCACCTAGGGTAAGGAGGCAATGGACAAAGATGGTTAGCACGAGACGACCAAAGCCAAAGATAGCTGGGGCTATCTCTGGGAGGAATCTAGATGACATACTACCAGTGATGGATGCTTACATCAAAGGGCAACACATCTCCAATATCTACATCGATGGTGGCGCACAAATATGCGTCATGAGTGAAAAAATGATGCACCGTTTGGGTTTAGAGGTGAGTCGGACGGCACCATGCCGAGCCAAAATGACAAATAATGTAAAAGTTCAATGTGTTGGTGTTATAAATGAAGTTAGGATAAAGGCATTCAACACCGAGGTAGATGTGGACATCTTTGTCATGCCACACAAAGGGGAGGGCTATCCTATCATTCTAGGGAGGCCTTGGCTTATGGCTATGAGAGCTAAGCAGGACTAGGACACCGGCATAATCCAGATGAAGGATGCAAAAGGGAGGCCAATACTTTACGACATGAAGAAAGTTCGGCAATGAAACATGGATCTAGAAACCTCTATGGATGAGTTTTCTAGTGGTGACTCTTCAACCACTTCAGAGGAGGAGTCAACAGTGAGTGAAGAAGTGACAGTAGCATTGAGGTGATGGGGATCATTCTCAAGGACCCTAAGAAGATGGAGCAACGTGATTTCTCATCATCAAACCAAGGGGACACACCAGGTATACAACCTCTGGTAGAAGCAAGTAAGCTACATCAAATGCTCTCTAGTGAGTTGTGTGGGAAGGAGCGTGAAGATTATATTTTGATGCTAAGTAATTTTACCACATTGTTCATTGATGAATATGATAAAATCATTGGCATCATAGTACTTCAACATCACATTAAGCTCAAGGACAGAAGTAAGCTCAGGCGGCTAGGAGTAATTCAACAAGACGCCCTGCTCAAAGAGGTGAGGAAATTGCTAGAAGCTGGTTTTATCTATCCTGTTGAGGACTCATAGTGGGTTTCTCCAGTGGTAGTCACACCAAAGAAGAATGGTAAGTGGAGGGTTTGTGTTGATTACAAGCCTCTTAATGCAGCCACAAAGAGGGACCATTTTCCTCTTCCTTTTCAAGACGAAATTCTCAATGAGGTAGCAGGACATGAGCGCTACACGGTATGTGATGGCTACTCAATCTACTTCCAAATTAGCATCGCTGAAGAAGATCAAAAGAAGACAACCTTCATCACACCATGGGGATGTTTTGCTTACAGAGTTATGCCTTTTGGTCTCACTAATGCTCCAGCCACTTTTCAGCGATATGTAACATTTGTTTTTTAGCCATTCTTTGGAAAATCAATCCGTGTTTTTATTGATGACTTTTGTATCTATAGCTCTCGCTCTCTTCATTTGGAGAAAGTTTATGAAGGTCTAGCTAGGCTACAAGCTTTGGGGGGCCAACTCAATGTGGAGAAATGCCACATCGGTGAAAGCAAGGTTACTCTTCTTGGCCATGTGATCTCGGCCAATGGCATTGAAGCTGACCCAAGCAAGGTTCAAGCCTTGGTGGCTTTGACCTCTCCCACCACAACAAAGCAGTTGGTCTCTTTTCTTCAAAAGGTGAGTTATTTGAGTAGGTTCATTCACTTGATCTCCCAAGTGGTTCTTCCTTTACAACAAGTTACCCATCAAGAGATTTTCACTTGGAGTGAAGAAAATGAACAACAATTCAATGAGGTAAAACAAATTCTAGCTTCACTTCCCACCATAGCACCTCCAAAGTGGGACGAGCCATTTTATGTAAACCCTAGTGTGGGCAATGACACCCTTAGGGCTGTATTGATGCAAAAGGATCCTCAAACTTCTTTCATGCGTCCTATCTACTTCTCTAGTCGAATGATGACTCCATCAGAAAAGGGATACATGAGCACATGGTGCTTGCATTAATGTTTGCTACCACCAAAGTTCGCTCTTATTTATTGTCTAGACCATTCATAATCTTAACAATGGAAGAAGTATTTCCTTATGTAATGCAGCACATGGATGTTTCTTCTAGGATTTCCAAATGGCTCACAAGGCTGCAAGAGTTTGACTACACAATGCAAGTGGAGAACTCCCCAAGGGCCAGTCTAGGAGGTATTCTCACTCATTGCCACTATGAAAAGAAGCTAAAGATAAAGCCAAATGATCAAGATATTACACCCGTACCGGAAGTCCCTAAGGTGAAGGAGGCTCACTCTCTTTTCTTTGATGGAGCCTACAAGAGGAAAGTGGACAATGCTGCAACAGGCATTGTCATCTTCAACTAGCAAGGGGATAAGGTTTTCTCCATTGGGAATCTCTTGGACTATCACTCTAACAATGAGGCAAAATATGCAGCCTTAACTCTTGGGTTAGAGTGGTGTGTGACACAGGGCATTCAACGGTTAAATGTATTTGGTGATGCCATGCTTTTAATAAAAAAAATACAAGGAACTTGGGCTTGTAAAAATCATATCTTGCTAGGCCATTTGCGCAAAGTCAAGGAACTTTTAGGAAAATTTCAAGTTGTACAATTACATCATGTCCCTCGAGCAGAAAATCAAGAAGGAGATGCTCTAGCTAGAGAGAAGCTACAAGATGTTTCAGTGGTGGGTGCTATCAAATTGAAGCTGCCTCTCTTCCAAGGTAGCGATGCTATGCCTGACATCATGAGTTTCTTGGACACAGGAGAGTGTCCTAAGGATCTTACTAAGGGCCAAAAGCAGTGGCTTGTGCGCAAGGCAACAAAATACCACCTTATCAATGACGACCTCTACTGCAAGGGTAAGGATCAAATTCTTAGGCGTGTACCTCTCTCTAGAGAGATCACTGAAATCATTTCAAGTTGCCATGATGGTGTTTGCGGAGGACACTTTGCACTTGACATCACTAGTAGAAAGATTCTACAATCCGGGTTTGTATGGCCTAGTCTACATAGGGATGTGCATCATTGGTGTAAAATATGCAAGGAATGTCGAAAGGCAGGGGATAGGAGGTTCACATATGAGCCACAGACTCCTATAATCTCATATGGACCATTTGAGAAATGGGGAATTGATGCTATTGGGCCTTTGCCAAGGAGCCAATCACGTAAATTTTATATCATCATGGGTGTGGACTACATGACCAGGTGGGCTGAAGCAGTTTCCACCACCCGGATTACAGCTAAGGAAGTGGCGAAGTTTGTATTTGAAAACATTTGTTGCCGTTTTGGCACTCCTCTTGAAATAATTTCTGACAGGGGACCAGGTTTTAGAGGAGACCTTGTAGGAGAGCTAATGGAGAAGTTAGGTATCTCACGACGACACTCAACTCCCTACTACCCACAATGCAATGGTTTGGTGGAAAAGGTAAATGGTATGATCTGCAAGATCATCACTAAACATGTAAAGAATCACAAAAGTGATTGGGACAAGCATCTTATGGCTGCACTTTGGGCTTATCGCACTTCATTTCGCACATACCTTGGGTTCACACCATATCACTTGGTGTTTGGTAAGGAAGCCATTTTACCCATTGAAGTACAATTCGCTAGTCTCAAGGTGCTAGCTGGGCAGGTGGAACGTCCTAATGCTAGCTGTTCTAGGTTTTTTAAGGAAGTCCATCTTGTAATGGCATCCACTTTGGATCTATTCATTTAAAGCACGTCCACCTAAAATCACATGCTCAATATAGTGAATTTTCTCCTAAATAAAATCACAGTAGCATTCCTTGGCATACAACTTATTTTACCGTAAAAATTAAAATACTTGCTTTAAAGGCTATAAGTGATCTTTCTTACAAGCATTATATACTAGAATTTCATTGAGTAAAACAATAACAAACTTGCCAATATATGGTTTCAAGACTCTCTCCATAAGAGTCATGAAATTAGCTAGACCCTAACCAAAAACTCATGATGTACAAATCTTGTTTGAAAAGATGTTTTGGGTATATCAACAATACTAATGCATACTTGTTGATGATATTGTCACCACAAGTATTTGTGATTGCTCTCACCAATAAATACTTGTCCACGATAATCTACACACAAGCACATACTACCATCCTTTCTCTTCATCAACAAGATGGAGAGTCCCATGCTGAATAACTAGATTGTATAAACCCTCTACTAGATAGTTAGCAAGCTAAAATTCCACCTTAATAACCTAAAAATGACATTTTATTGGGTGGTTTACTTACAAGCTTATTGCTTGCAACCACGTCTATGCCATGTTGCACAACATGTGTCATCAGTTATCCTAGTGGCACATCATTTGGGAACACATGTTTGTATTTCAACATTTGATTGTTCTAGTGAGAGAGAAGTAGCCATATTTGGAAGAGAAGAGAGAGAAAAATGTGGTGTTGAGAAACGAGCATTTAGTACATTATCAATGTTTGAAAAAAATTGGCACAGTGAGTAACACAAAAAGAGTTTGTCTTTTTCATCTTAAGAAGAGAGTTCCATAAGCTTGAATGTACAAATCAATTGCGAGGAAGGAACATCCTTCTCCCCCAATAGTAGCACATACATGCCATTTGATTAAAAAATGAAGCTATTATGCTCATAGCTATGTTCTAATGATGACCCTACCCCATAAAACTACTTCTTGATAAGGAACACATCTTCTCAATCTATATTCATAAGCTTAAATTTAAAGGACATGCACAAATCACTTGAATCTCTAGCAATATATCCTTCGGATTTTATTGATGACGCTAGCCCATATAACAACTTTTGGCATATTCCTAATCTATATTCATGACTTAAAATTCAAGGATGTGCACCATAAACTCTAATCTCTAAAAGTATGTCCCTCACTTGAGTATCCTACACCACAACATCATGGTAGTTAATCATAACTACCTTGTAATGGTGGAACTAGTAGTCTGGGGAAAATTGAGCCATTTTGCTAGCTTTTAGCTAATGAACTTTTGCAAAGTACTATTCTCTACCAAGATTCTCACCTTGTGACTTTGGATAGACCCATGCATATACACCAGCTTTTGTGCACCAAGCTACCACATTGAGACCATGATACAACATTCATTTTCTCTTTGATGTGTGTTACTTTCACATCTAAAAAATGAGAGGAGGACTCAAGAGGCAACAATTTCACTATATGCAGCACTTTATCCTTACCCTAGGCAACAAATTTTTCCTAAGGACAATTCTTTTTCCATGACCACTCCCTAAACATATAAAACATAGTTTGGGTCCTTCTTAGTCTTTTCAAACTCTTAAATACACACAAGAGCCTCTAGGCCCCTTCGGTTTCTTTGATAGATGAGTTGTAGCTACTATAAATTTTCTCTTATTATGCCATGCTATGTTCATGCATTTGATGTGTAGTGTCTGCAACATGAGTGTTATGCAATGATTTTTCATTGGGATCATTTTGTACATGCGAGTTTCATGAAAAAGACTTTTGAAGGTGGAGGTCACTTTGTTACAAATCAACCTTATGCTAATCTGATTGGATGTCCAGTTTATTTATCCTGATAATTTATTTGTTTCTAAATATCTTGGAAAACATCTTGTGTGTCATTCTCTTAAGCATTGGTCGGTAGCAAAAAGTGTGTTGAAATACATGAAAGACACTACAGATTTTTGGTTTGGTCTATTTCTAATGATAATTGACATCATACTCTATGTCATCTCTCTCTGTCTCTCGGATTACATAGTTGTAGATTGGACCAGCTCGCATTTATCAATGCAATTTACTAGTGACATTTCCTTCTTCATTAATGGTTTTCTCATTTCTTATACTAACAAAAAATAACATTGTGTTTCCGTTTCTACAACCAAGTCTAAATATGTTTCCACATATGTCATGCCTAGGGTAAGAACGTGCATGCCAAGCGCTAGGTGGGACATGCAGTTACGGGTGCTATATTTTAGCAAGCAATGAGTCTATATATAGAAAGGTTGGGTGGAGAGTTTCATGGTCAAGTCCCCTCTAGTCTTAGATTGGTACATGTCTAGGTCTATAATCATGCAATCACAATTGCATGAGAAAAGAGCAGGAAATCAAGAAGAAGATTAAGCAAGGTGTAGCAGGGTATGGAGCAATGTGCCCTAGCCCATTGGCGTGTTGTGGCATGGAAATCATGGAAAAAATTGATATGAATCCATTTTTAGATACATTATAGCATTTATAATAATATACATATGTGTGTGTGTTTGTTATTTGCTTAAATAATCTTCAAAGTAACTTTCTAAATTTTACTTTTAAGATTTGCAAGGATAAAAAGCCTTACTGCTATGAGTTTTATTCCTCTACTTTGATCTCATATCTAGATCCTATAGCTATCATGATTATTTAGATCCTATAACTATCATGGTTATACTATATTTATCCTATTTTATACTATTTTGGTTTCTATTTTAAACTAATATTGATTTTTTATTGTGATGCTTACAAACTATTGGATACTCTTCTCAAAGATCATGATCATGCTTACATGTAGCATGATGTGTGTATTCTTGGAGCCATAAGGAAATTCAAGGATCGAGGTCATGCATTCTTGGATTTATAAGGAAGTTGAATGCAAAGGGGCCTACCTGAAGACTCCACTTCCCATCTGAATTTGAAGAAAATTTTTGTATGAAATTTGTATCTTGTGGACTGAATAATATGCTCAAACATTCTCATAATTTTTGGATCTATGGCCGATGAGCTATGATCAAAATGGTGGACCCTGATCTTCCTGTCTACACCACGAAAGAACATATCAATTTCAACACTCCTTATATCTCGTTTTCATATGGAATCAATTGGAAATCTTAAAGGTTCTTCCTATATATATAAAGGACACTCTTCTCCCTTGTAAAGCAATCAAGAGTTAGTGAATGAAGCGATCTTAGTGGGAGAGAGTGAGACTTATAGAGGATCTTAACTTTTGTGCATGCCTTGGGTGAAAAAGGTTAGCCGCTATAAATGCATCAGTTAATCCTTTTATCTTACACCTTGATTTGATGTGGTATTTAAGCTTAAATGTTTTCATCTTTTTCTATTTTGAGAGTTCTATGTGTACATGCATGGGTGAGAGAAATTTTTCTATGGATACACTCTAATTATTAACCATTAAACAGTGAACACCAAACTTCATTAAGTGAATCCTTTTCTACCTCCTCACAATCTCTCATAGATAGAGGTCGGGTACCTTCCTAGTACAAGCACGCCAACTTCTTGACACCGCTCCAGAGTGCGAGGGATGTATTCCAAGTGGAGAATCAAGTAAATTGAGGCATGGAAAATCATTACTCAACAATGGGTATGTATTGTTAAAGATTTGTCCTGAGCAAATGCAAGAGCTTTATTTAAGTGTGATGGATAGAGGGAAGACAAGTGCAGGTAAAGGAAGAGCTAGGAATTTTTCTAGAATATGTTATTATTGTGGGAAAGAAGGTCACTAAACTCCACATTGTTGTTGGAGCTATATGAGGCTCACTCTACTCAACTTGGTCTCACCTATATATATGTATCTTGTCCTTAATATGAATCAGTCTTTGGAAGCTTACTGTCGATGCAGAAACACCTAATGGCAACCTTGATTATGCTTTAGAGCTCGACCTCAGATGTTGGCCAGGTCGCAGGAGTGGAGCCGCCAAGACCTCCCTTCACACCCTCACTGGCAAGCTCTCATCAGCCCGCTTGCACTTAAGCCAACCACCATGACCACACCGCAAAAAGAGAGAAATAGAGGTGAGCAAGCCCCTCATCACTGCAAGCGTAGGGATGTCTCTGTTGAATCTTTGTGCGCGCGCAAAGGCAGATGATTGTTTGAAATAGACAATCCTTCTTGCACCACTTGCTAATTACCTTGATTGCTTAGGAACGATTCACATTGCACAAGGACATCACAATGTGGATGAATGAGCACAGGCGCCTAAGGCCCGTGTCACACTGGGACGGGCGTCCCTCACTTTTTGCAGGGTGCTGCCCGTCGCTGCTGTCACACTGGGCCTTCTCCAAAAACCTGCGTGGAGGCAGCAGCGAATCCGCCTTGACCAAGTGGTATGACCACTGGGTTTCTTGCTGCTTGCCAAGGTTCAAACCCAATCCCGTACGCTCGCGCCATAGCTTTTAGCAGATGGCCTCCCATGCTGAAAGTTGGCCGAGGTGGGAAGGCCGCCCCTTTGACAAACCCTAGCGGCCATCTTTCACTTTTTGGAGCACCAATGAGAGCGCGCCAAATCAGCACGGCCATCCCTCCCCCGTCCCAGTGTGACACCAGCCTAAGCACACAAGTCTCTCTAGACATGTGAGCAGGTGAGATGGAAAAACTTCATTGGCTCATGCCATGTTTGTCATAATTGAGATTTAGGGCATTTTTCTTGGCAAAGAAAGGCAAACTTAAAAAGTCTTCTATTTTTTAGGTCAAAATTTGAAACATTTTTTGGTTTTTACACCAAAGCTTGTAAAATCGAGAAGAGTTTCTTAAAAAAAAGCTTAGAAGGTTAGAGGATGTTGAAATTGGCATAATGGAAATTAGTGATCAAGAGACTTTCAGACGACGCATGTGCACGCCATGATTGTTTTCATCAAAAGTGTTGATTGTTGAGTGCATCAAAAGCTTTCAACAGACGTTATGAAAAGTGTTTCATGGGTTTAGGAGTGCAAGTGTTCATATAAATTGGTTGGTGGATGAGTTCCAGGCATATCGGAGATGTCTCCCTAGTCATCTGTCATACCTGCGCGACCTCACGCTGTTGTCTGAACCGCGTGGCCGCTATCCGCTCATCCTCCCTGATCTGCAACCACGTCTCGTGTGGGATGCCCGAAGGTTTCGGTGAGCCGGTCCTGAAAGCCTTCCAAGCTGCATCTCGTCGATGTTTCAAGGTGTCCCGTGCAACACCCTTGATCCACCGTACCGGAACAACGGAAGAACCCGGAGCAGGCTGGTACTTTCTCAGGATGGTCTCAGGATGGTCTCAAAACCCGGAGCAGGCTGGTACTCTCTCAGGATGGTCAACTACAACATTCCCCCGTGGTTGACTACGAAGAAGGGGCACCTATGGCTAAGCTTGATTGTTCCGGGGCGATATAAAGTGAAGAATATGGATGTGTATCTTTGTCCACTATTGGAAGAGCTACAACAATTGTGGATTGCCATAGAGGTGGGGATATGAGCCGACACACAGGTCGACGGAATGCTTTGATCAGAGGCATTCTAATGTGGACCATGCATGACTATCCCGGACTAACAGAATGCTCAGGTGATCTATTTACACTCCTCACTCAGACACTGTAAATCTTGCTTTTTCTCAAGTTGATCTATTATCATGTGTATACATGCAGGGCTTCAAACAAGCGGATACAGAGCATGTGTCACATGTGGACCTAGACTCAATGCACGTAGGGCACCCTCACTGAAGAAGAAAATCTACGAAGGTCATCAAGCATATCTTCTAGAGAATCATGTGTTACGCGATGGCTTTTTGGGAAGAGAGCCACCGAGGATGTCTGCACAAGCATGGTTAGAGCAGAAGGAGATGTGTGATGACGGATTGCCCCCAGGGATGAAGAGACTATCTCTATGGTACGAGTTACCATACTGGCCCCAACTCATGATCAATCACTTGCTCGATCCAATGCACATATTCAAAAATGTGGGTAATCTACTATGGGACCATCTGACTGGCAATAAAGATACTTTGGGAGCCAGAGTTGATCTTAGAAATGTGGATCGTCGTATGGAGCAATATTGGCCGCAAATAGCGTCCGATGGATCGATAAAACTCCCTAAAGCACCATGGATTTTCACAGGAGCTCAAGAACGCAAAGTAAAAGAGACCATTCGATCTTTGCGGACCCCCACTAGCGTAATGCACTCGCTCCGAACGTGTTTTACTAAAGAAGGAAAGCTTACGGATTTGAAGTCACACGACTGGCATAAAATGTGTCAGGTTTGTTCATAGTGGAGTATATCATAGTGAGAATTGTGTAGCAAATTCGTATGTGGACGTACTTTAATATCATTGTTGCACATGTTTTGCAGTTTATTTTACCGGTTTCCATTGAGGGATGTGTGTCTCTTGACGTCCGTAACACAATCTACAAACTTGCAAAGTTGGTACAATGGATCTCACAAAAGGAGATCAACATAGACTCCATACCATTCGCCAAACTAAACGTTGCGGAGGTTGTACGTATGTTTGAGAAACATTTTCCTACTACCATGCTAACCATTCAGGTGCATCTTCTTGTTCACATAGTTGATGAGGTGGAAATAGCCGGCACAGTACATTCCAGATGGATGTTCTTTTTAGAACGTTTCATGAAAATGCTCAAGGGATAAGTGCGTCAGAAGGCACGTCCTGAGGGTAGCATGGCAGAAGATTGGCTGGTATCAGAGTCCCTAGTGTACATTGGAGAGTGGCTAGATGGATTTGATAAAGCCCGGGACATCAATGGAGGAGATCGGAGAAGATGCCCAGTCAAAAGCCGTGGAGGTGGTGCCAGACGAACATCAAGCTGCTACTCTCTATGGGGTGCATGCAGAGGATCTACAAAATGAAACAGAGGAAATCTGTTTAAACGGAGAGCTCTATATAGATATAGGAAGTTATGCTGAGCTATGCGAGGATGAGAGAGAAATCTCTTAAAGCCATAAATATTGTATTTGAACAATTTTGCTCCGTTTTGTAAATTCAGAGTTATGCACTTGCCTCTTTCATCACTCAAGTTGAATAGAAGAAGAACGCTTTCTGTTTGTTGCTAGCCTTTGAACATTTTAAAGCTACAAGCACATTCAAGTTCTTGTACGATTCTCCGGCTCTTTAAGTATTTGCATCATTGCGTCATTGTATTTAATGGTCTTTGCGTCCACTCCAGGTACGTATGCTCTAGGTATGTTCTCATTAGCAGAGACGACGAGCACCTCCTCTCTCTCTCTCTCTCTCTCTCTCTCTCTCTCTCTCTCTCTCTCTCTCTCTCTCTCTCTCTCTCTCTCTCTCTCTCTCTCTCTCTCTCTCTCTCTCTCTACTTGTCCATGTTTTCTACTCCATTCATTCAATATTAATTTTAAATGTTCGTGTGTTTAATGCAGGTATGGATGATGAGGAGTTTCTTTTCTTCTTTGTCACCCGAGCAGAGACAGTGGTACGTGGAGCTTCATCGCTCTGGCGCACCATCGTGCGTTCCTACTCCATCCGCATCTCCCTCTGTTTCGGAGTCCTCAACGCGCTCCAAAGCTTCGGTGTCGACGAGACGATCTTCACACTCGTCTAGGCACCAGCGCTCTAGTGGTGGCAGTGGTGGTGGTGGTTGTTGTGGGGATGGCGCCACCGATGCTTCGACACCTCCTTGTGTTCGACGAGGCTCTTTACCCTCCCCTTATTTGCCCGTCCCGACACCAGCCACGGCATCGCCATCGACACCAGGTTTTGCGCGGCTGAGTGCCATTCCCCACAGCTACACACCACTAGCTACTCCTCCAACAGTCACTCCAGTGGTGGACACTCCTCGCTTCGGGGCTCAGACTCCATTGGAGACACCTGGCGTCCGTACCCCCATTGACACTCCGCTAGAGACCCCTACCGAGACACCCAGGTTCACGCGTCAGCCGGCGAGAGGGCTTGTCTTACTCCGTCGACTTCAGCGGCGACATCATCTTCGATGATGACGGCAAGAAGGTGATTTCGTGCATGCGCGGTCTTTGCTCTCAAGTGTTTAGACACTACATACTAAACACCTGGAGTGAAGTACCAAATGAATTAAAAGACAGAGTCATCAGCATGCTTCATGAAGAGTTTCCCGTTCCAACACGGGATGACCGCTTCAATGAAGATGTGATGAAGGTTCGAATGCGCGAATACTGCAAGCATAAGCGTTCCGAAGTGCAAAAAGCAATCAAGCATGGATGCAACAGACCAGATTGGCTGGCCAAAGAAGATTAAAATCATGCGAAGAAAGAAGCGCGCGAGAATCCCGACAACTGGAAGCAACAAAAGGAGGCAACCAGAGCGCGAGTAGAGGCACGGAGCTCACACCACTTGGGGAGCGGCAGGTGGACATCATTTGAGGCCGATTTTGTAAGTGTTTTCGCATCTATGTTCAATAGTTTAGGGTTTATGGGATTTGAAATTCTAACATAATGGATTCTTTGCATGTTTTGAGAGTGGTCGTTTACAGGACGTGATCCCACACCGTACGAGCGTGAGTACGCAGGCAGGAAGGGCTTAAACGTCCTTATAGACTTGTCCTGACTTCTCGCGACGGCATGGTTAGTATTAGGGTTTATTCTTTTCTATTTATTGTATTGTTTTATAAACGTCGCTCGCTATATGTTTATACTTACAAAAAGCTATCTTATTGTTTTTTTTTTGCAGAATCCAACAGATACGCTGCTTGGACGCGATGAGACGTCTGATTAGAAAAACTCGATCTATAATAGATGGATCAAACTCGCCAAATTTGCAAACGTGCTCCAAAGAAACGCGTCTTGTTCATCACACAGCATGTTTGCATTGATTACAAGGACATAAGATCCTTGTTGAGAGATAGATGTTTCGGTTGGACGGCCCCACATCCTCCTCACTATTCATAATGAATGTAAAAACCTTATAACCTGGACATAAATTTATTCTTTTATTGGCATCCTCCGTCCTCTCTCTCTCTCTCTCTCTCTCTCTCTCTCTCTCTCTCTCTTCCTCTCTCAATGTGTGTATGCATTCTTTGTTTATGCATGTGTGTGTAATTTTTTTTACATTCAATGTGTGTGTATGTGTTTTTTTTAATGCATGTGTGTACTCTCTCTCTCTCTCTCTCTCTCTCTCTCTCTCTCTCTCTCTCTCTCTCTCTCTCTCTCTCTCTCTCTTAAAGACACAATGTGTGTGTGTGTGTGTGAGGTTGAGAGGGAGAGAGAGAAAGAGGTGAAAGGAACATGAGAGAAAGGAGAGGGAAGGAGAATACCTGGCTCTACTTCCTCTCCTAATGTGTGTGTGTGTGTGTGTGTGTGTGTGTGTGTGTGTGTGTGTGTGTGTGTGTGTGGGTGGGTGGGGGGGGGGGGGGGGGGGGGGGGGGGGAAGAGAGAGAGAGAGGGAGAGCATGGGTTTACCTGTTTCGTTAGAGCGTTGAAACTCAGATCTGAGATCTGAGTTTTTGGCGCTCTCGGTTTATTTTTTACCCGCGCCACTACTATGATCGTCGCTATATTATTTGTTGCAAAGCGACGGTCATAGCGACACCGTGGATTTTAACATTTGTGCGTCACACTGCTAGCATCACTAATATGAAGAACCTCTTGTAGTGAAAACTAAGCAGTGCAAAGCTGATGTAGCGTCATCCAACTGCCCTCGCAACAACTATCGTACTCCCTTGCAAACATTGTTAGCAAGAGCAACCTCACATTTTTAGTGTGTGACCAAGAAGGAAAACGAGAACCTCTATAGCCTTGCACACACCACACCGTCGCAATGAAACACCATAAGGCTTTGGAAAACACCTATGTCAAACACCTGTTAAGTCGGGCGAGAAAAATCCTAACCTGAACCATGATTAATATTGCAAAAAATCATTACTATAAAGATGAATCGCGTGCCCTGTACACCTCCATAGAGTATCCATATGCTTGATTCCGACAACAGACGAGGGAGTTACAAGCTTTTGAAGTTGGGGTATCTCTCAAAAGCTCCAAAAGGGCTAGTCTCTGTAAGCAAAAAATGTTGAATAGAGACGCGACACGAGACAAGGGAGAAGAGAGAGAGAGACTACACAATCATCTGCAAACACCAAAGTGTGTCCAATGACTACACGATATGAGTTTATATAGAGGGGACCAGGGTGCTATATATAGAGACACGATATATAGCTCAACACCCCCACTCAAATGAAGGTCCCTAACTCTGGATGAAAAAACCCTTGGGGGCTCAAGGGAAAAACCCACAACTCTATATATACCCAATGTTGTATTAAAATATTATAAAATGTACATTTACAATGTTCAAAGGAGCTACATCAAGAACTACCTGCCAAAGGGCATTTTCTTGCTTTGATTCTAGGCGTGCTTTGATTGTTCCATGACAATAGCTTATCATCAGTGGCCTTGCAGTGCCTAGATGACTTAGTGAATGCTCAAGTTGACCGAGAGAAAATTGACGAGAATCCCCTGCCAAATGGCCTCCGGGTGCTTTGATTGTGCAGTCTGATCTGTCTGGACATTCATGATCAGCAGTGCCTCTACACCTTGGCTATTTCTTGTAGTTCCTGGATAGCTAAGCTTCTACCTAGTATAATGTGAGTTGCTTCAATCAATTGGCCTAGTATAGAGTGATTTTTTTTTCCCGCAATATTTTACCAGAGGCGGCCCACATCTTGTCGGATTGAATGCTTTGTCTATGGCCAATGAAACCGTTTGTTAAAGACTTGATCTTGATCCATTCCCCATCACTTCTATGACAACATACCATGTCAAAAGAAATTTAAAATCGATATTTGTGACTTTGTCATCTTATGAATGTCACATATTCTTGCTTATCAATTCTTACAAGTCTTTCTTTGTTATCGCCCATGGCCATCGTTCCTGATAATGCAAGGTAACTCCATGTTCCATAACGCGATCAATCCAAATGGTTAAGTATGCTTGAGAGCTTGGTGCTCAATTTTGTCAAAACTACTCTTGATGTTTTTCTATCGTCTTGTCATCAAGGTTAAGTACACTTTGAATGTTCTAGGTCATGACTTCACTACTGCTTTCCATTATTTTTACATCATGACTTTACTAATACCTTTCTTGATGATGTGATAGATTACCTCCCATTACTGACAAAGTTTATACGTACTTGGAAGTCTGGTGTCGAGCTTGGTGCTATGCTTATTATCATCAAATTGCACCCTTCCAATCGGTATCGTGCCTCAATATTTCATGGCACTATGGTTCTTATCGTCTCCTCAACAGCATCCATCTAGCATCTTCAAAAGGAGAATTCGTAAACTTAATAAGATACCATCGGATAGTCTTACCGCCTCTTAATACCTTGTCTTCATGTCCAAGAATGGACTCGGGCTGCAGCACCTCTTCTTGGTTCTCGATCTCTCGTGGGTCTTCAATAGTTGGTTCTTGAGGTGGCTCTCCTTTGTAAGGCTTTAGTAGGCTCACATGGAAAGCATTGTGTATGATCCAATGTCTAGGAAACTTGAGTTGATAGGCCATCTCATTGATTGACCGAAGAATCTGGAAGGGACCATGATACCTTTTTGCTAGCTTAGCATAGTACTTTTGGTGTCCCGTAGGATTCTTGCCCATGGTGTGCCTTGATCGAGCCTTGGGAAATTTAAGCAATACCCTATCATTTTCCTTAAAGTCTTGGGCTCTTCTGTGCTTATCAGGTAGCAGCCTTTTGCCTTTGCTATGAGATAGAGATAGCGTCCTTAATCTTTTGCAAAGATTCTTGTAGGTCTCGGCTATACTCATATACAACGAAGATCTTCCCGTGTACTTTAAGTAGCAGGGGACTTTTTTATCTTCCCTCAATTACCTCAAAAGGTGCTTTTCCCATGGAAGTATGTACAGTGTTATTGTAGGCATACTCCACTAAGGGTAAGTACCTCTCCCATTGGGACCTTTGATCTACTTCTGCTACATAGGCTTTTAATAGATCAAGAATTGTTAGGTTAGCTATTTCACTTTGGCCATTCGTTTGCGCGTGATAGGTCAAAGAGAAGTTTAGCCTTGTCCCTAAATTCTTAAAGAGACCCGTCTAAAAATTACTGGTTATTCTAGGATCTCTATCCGACACTATAAACATCGCCAAGCCATGGTACTTGAAGATTTGTGATATGAAGAGGGTTGCCATTTGATGGTCTTTGATAGTCTTTTTGATAGGTATAAAATGAGCTTGTTTGCTAAACCTGTCTACTATCGTCCATATTCTCGTATTCCCATGGATAGACTTAGGCAATCCAAAGATAAAATCCATGGCTATACTCTCCCAATGGTGAATTAAGGATTGGCAAAGGTTGAAGCAATCCGAGTTGTTTCCCTCTATCAAACTTCATCTTTTCGCATACCACCCATTTAGAAACATACTCTTGTTTGTCTGCTTTTATGGTACACCAGTAGAAATATGTTTCAATTTGTAAGGACATGGGTCCTATGGGAAAATCCATAAATAAGTATGGGACACGGTAGTCCAAGGGGGGGGGTAATGTAAGGACATGGGTCCTTTGGGCAAGGCCACCGGTATGGCCAGACAGTGTGTACGCTAGGGGGAGGCTATAAGATAGCACGCTTGGGTGGATACTAGCACATGCATTACCACCGCCCTTTCACTGGTCTCCGAGCTATTTTTGGGAGGAGACTAAAAGTGTCTTGCATGTGCCTGCGATGCTTTGCTTCTCTCCCACGTTCCGCAAATAGCGACGTCTTTGCTGTGTAGGAAAAAGAAGGCAGACATAGTTTTCTGTGTGAGCAGCGCGTGGACACAAAGCGACAGTCCCACCTACCCCTCCACAACGCAAAGCACACGACCAAGGCGGGCAACCAAGGCAAACTCGATCGGCAACTCGACGACATCGAGGCTCTGAAGGCTTTTGTTGGTTCCATTGGTTGCACGCGTAGGAAGGCTCACTTAACCCTTGCATGAAGGAGGGTTGAACCCACCCCATGAGGGTAAGAGGCCAACACTTTACAATCAAGCTATTGGCCCTTGTTGGAAAGATAGTCTACTTGTGTTGAAAGGAAAACTAGTAGGAAAGGCAAAGCTTCAAACTTCAAGGAAGTAGCTTCACCCTTTCTTTTCACTTCTTGGAGGAAGGCAAGTTTTCCTCCAAAAATTCTTTTTTCCTCAAGGAGGTAGCTTCAAAGTGAAGAAAAGCCTTCACAAAAACGACGAGTTTTTGTGAAGAATCATCAAAGGTGTTCTTACAACGAACGACAAGTGAAGCGCTCAAATTCTTGCAACGCGAGGTTCGCATGTAACGCAAATTGTGGAGCATACAAAACACAAAGACTTCAATTTCTCAAGGTACATGTTTTTTTCCTCTCTTTGCATTAGTGTGTGTTTACCATGGCCAGTGAAGATATCCCACCTACACACACGTTTTATTTTGAGCATGTAGATCAAAATCAGGGCACCACGAGTGCTGCTGACACTAATATGCATGATGATGATGATCTAGGAGATCTTGGGCTTGTAGATATGGCTTCTTTCAAGACTCTGGAACATCGGCAAAGCGTACTTAAAAGTGTTACCGATCTTACGGAGTTACTTGTGAAATTTATGAATTCACACACAACTCAAGGAGCCACAAGTGGCACGGTTCAAGGGAACCAAGCTCGCATTCACACACAACTCAAGGAGCCACAAGTGGAACGGGTCAAGGGAACCAAGCTCGCACGACTCAAGGAGTTCAGGAGACAAGTGTTGCAGAAGATGCAGAAGGTAGCAATGCATTACTTAAGAATATCACCATTCCTGAGTTTCACGGGGAAGAGCGTGATCGCAACAAGGATGCGCTCAATACATTCTTACAAAAATGGAGTGATATTCATAGATTGAGACACACCCCGGATATATAGACAGCTGTGGAAACAAGTCTATCTCTTAAAGACAAGGCCTATAAGTGGTGGATGACATTTTCAATAGATACTCGTCCTTCGTCTTGGGCTATGTTTCAAGCTTCTTTCTCCAAAGAGTTTTTGGACTCCAATGAAGAAGATAAGAATTGGTTAGCATGGGATGCATGCCACATGTCTGGCCTCTCTCTCACACAGTACCTTTTGAAGTATCGAGAAATCATATTAAAACTAGAAGGTCTAGATGAATTCCAAAAGATACGGGGTTTTAATAGGGGTCTTAACAAAGACTATCGTCTTTATGTCAAGACCTAGGAACATCCAAAAAATTTGGAAGAAGCCATCAGTCATGGGCAAAGATATTATGATGACCAAGAGAGAAAAGGAAATTTTCTTTACTCTAAGAATACTTTTGCTAAGAGCAATGTGGCTAAGAGCCAATGGCAAGGTAGATCTCCCACACGTTCCAAGAGGAATAAGAGACAATCTACCTCTCCACGCCCACAATAGGCTAAGAAGCCTAAGCACTCATGAGATACTCCACGTGGGTCTCTCAGTACTGCTGATTTTGAGCGTGCAAAGAAACACAATCTATGTTTTAGATGTCTTTCGGACCAACATAACAAGAAATATTGTCCTCTTTTGCAAGGCAAAGAAACGGCCATGCACACGGTGCAACGACTCACATTAGATTCATCTCCTAAATATTGTGTTGTAGAGATTATTCATATGGAAGAAAAGCACAAGTGTTGTGTTCCTGCTTCAATGTGACAACCCACCTTTGGCCCCCATGATTTGATTCGCATGCATGGCACTATTAACGGACCACGTGTTTGTATTTTAGTGGATGATGGTGCAACTCATAACTTCTTGAACTATAAGCTAGTCAAGAAATTGAAGCTTACACAGACTCACTACTCTCACAAGTATGTGGTGGAGAAGATGTCTAGGAATGATAAAGAAGTATGGGACACAGTTGTTCAAGGGGTTGAGCTTATTGTTCAAGATCATACAATGACCCTTGATCTTTTTGTGTTGCTGCTTGTCTCCAAGTCTTGTGAATTCTCAAGAGCAAAATGCTATGAATTCTAGTAATGGTATGCAAAGTGCAATGAATTGTAATGGTATGCAAAGTGCAATGAATTGTAATGGTATGCAAAGTGCAATGAATTCGACTAATAAACAAAGTGTTAAAAAATCTAACGAGCAAAGTGCTCTCAATTTGAATTCTATAGAGCAACGTGCAACTGTTGTAAAACAAACATTACAGGAGTGACAAGATTCTCCATCCCAGCATAACTCTAGTTTACTTTCTCCTTTTGCAAGGTAAAATCTAACTCACTTACTCACGGAGTATAGTGATGTGTTCTAAAGTGATTTACCATCGGGTTTACCCCCTACACGTGATGTGCAGCATGGCATAGATGTCTTGTCAGGCACTAAACCGGTGAGTAAACCACCTTATCGTATGAGTGCTAAAGAAGCCAAGGAGGTTGAGAGTCAGTTGGCTGATTACCTCGCCCGTGGTTTCATTAGACCTAGCACTTCGCCTTGGGAATCACCAATTCTATTGGTAAAAAAGAAAGATGGTACTCTCGGGGGGGTCACCTCAAGAAAATGTAACCTATCACGTGAGTTCAACAGAAGGGTATTTAAAGTTCCTAAAACTTACAGAAATATATATACATAAGGATACTATATTTTCAAATCTGGAAAAAATTTACAGATATTAAAAGAAAAGGGTTCATTATATTCCTTTAAAAATTCACAGATTAGGGGTTTTACAAACATGTCTTGAACGCACGTGATATGGTAGTTTTACACATAGTGAACTCCCCGAGATGGTACTATGCGCATGTGCATAGATTATCGTGGATTAAACGCCATAACCATCAAGAAGAGTAGATGAGTTGTTTGATAAACTCCATGGGGCAAGATACTATACAAAGATAGATCTTCATTCACGATACCACCAGGTACGTATCCTACTGCAAGATATCTCCAAAACTGCCTTTAGAACACGATTCGGGCATTTTGAATTCTTGGTTGTGCCTTTTGGTCTAACCAATGCTCCAGC
Source organism: Adiantum capillus-veneris (assembly GCF_014529385.1). NCBI lineage: Eukaryota > Viridiplantae > Streptophyta > Polypodiopsida > Polypodiales > Pteridaceae > Adiantum > Adiantum capillus-veneris. The sequence continues at coordinate 45,807 of NW_028221608.1, forward strand.
TACATTTATGACACTCATGGATAGTGTGTTACGTCCCTATCTTGGAAAATTTGTTGTGGTTTTCCTTGATGACATTCTCATTTACAGTAAGACTGAAGATGAACACATAAAACACTTACGATTAGTGTTTGAACAACTACGAGCTCACGGGTTGTATGCTAAGCAAAGCAAGTGCGATTTCTTTAAAACAAAGATACATTACCTCGGTCATGTGATCTCTTGTTCTGGCATCAAGATGGACACTGACAAGGTCCCTACCATTCTTCGATTGGCCACATCCCAACACGATTGAGGAGCTTCAAATATTTTTAGGCATGGCTGGATTTTATTGACAGTATATCCGTGACTATGCCAAAATCACTGTAACTATGACGGATCAACTTAAAGCAAAAGGTAAGACCTTCTCTTGGGAAGAAGCCCAAAAACATAGTGTTGGACAGCTCAAGGTAGCTATAGCCACTGCTCCCTTTTTGGTCCTCTGGACACTTGCCACACCCCCCTCCCTTGGGTCAAAGGTCACCGACACCTCATTTCCTACCCAAAAAAGGCAAAATATGGACCAATTGAAAGGAGACTACAAAGAGAGCCTTGTCGGCTGAGAAGAGAGAGAAAATATTTAGAGATAAAAGATAAGAAAGTCCCCCATTATTATAGCTACAGTTCTCTGCAACACCTGCAAACTTTCCAGAGAGCTCATTTTTGAGCAAGAGAGAGTACACCCCCAGTTTCAAGTGGTCATAACTCTCTCATCTTTCATCTATTTTTAGCATGTGGATACTCTATGGACATCTCCATGAGACGAGCTACATCATGATGTCCTTGGTTTCTCCTAATTCCAAGTGTGTTTCATGCTAGAAGGGATCTTCAAAAATCTTTACAGGTGCTTATCACGGATGGTTTCGGCAGTGCAATAGTTCTTTCTTCCGACGGTGTGACTCGTGCAAGGCTATAGAGGCACTCGTTTTCCTTGTCCTTTGCACGTTAACAACGTCCTCAAAAATCAACATACATTAGGGCTCCATGGGAATTTGTTCCCTTTAGGAAGATTGCCGTGTATTTTGTCATGTTTAAGGGGTTTTGAGTGGTGCTACTCCCCATGGTCCCTTGCTGTTGGAAACCTCCAAGTTGTTGGTTAGCCATCCATTGATATGATCCTTCGTAAGAGGTGTCATTATCACTTCCCTCTTTTATGACTGGTGCTAGTAGATCTATCCTTGCTTGGTTTACACTCTCTTCTGTCGCCACTAAGATATCTTGATCTCCTACCAATCTTTGATCTCTTTAAGACACCTATCATATCTCAAATTCATCGAATCTTTCACACACACAAGTATCAACCCAAAACTCTTACCTTAGAGCCCCTGCTTGTCCTGTTTTTTGGGCCTGTTTGTCCTGTCATAAATACAATCATGCTCCTTCAATTCCTCTTGGAGGCCATTTCATGGAAGCTGCTTAAGAACGTCCATAGATAAGCCCACATAACTTTTTGAAGAGAGAAAAACCTAATTGGAGCCCTCACACACTCGAATACAAGGTGGGAGATGTGCATGACTGTGCTAGCACATCATAGAATAACCCTTTGTATGCCTTTGCCAGGAGGCTTCAAGTGCTGATATTTTTCCCTATAAACACCTCCTTTGATTGAACAACCATGTCCACCATTAATGATGTGGCATTTTGATCTTGTTTTTCTAATTATGGATTAATTTTCTCATTTGATGACCATTTTTAGTCGAAAAAAATGCATTTTCTTGCTCAAAAAGGCCCAAAAAGCTGAAAAAATTTCTTGAATTATTTTTGAAAACATTCCATTGGGCTCATTTTACATGATGAACGTCTACGTTACACTTGTCAAGCACTTTGGATACGCCTTTTATGACCATGCATGAATTACTATTTTTGGACGAGATCATCCGCATCAGACTTTCCACACAAAACGAGTGTGTCATCTCGATGCACTTGATATATGTGTGCTTCTAAGCCAACTTTAGACATGTTTTATTATGGGAAAACGGGTCATAATGTCTAGGGCATAAAAAGTAAGGTGAACATTTTAATTTCACAGTGTGAACGTGCGAAAGGTGGCCTCACACACAATCGGACCATTGAAACCATCTGGTGAGCACGCTCACCGTGATGAGTGGGCGCTGTCATTGATTAAAAACAAAGATGTGCCAACCCCCCCCCCGGGGAGTAATGCCTCCTTGGCTTGCCACTTGCCCTACTGACGACTTATCTTGGCCTGACACCTGCAGCCTTGGCTGCCTTCTATGACACGTCCTCCTGGCCTTCCCCACCATCTTCCACCCACTTTCTTTTGCTATCTCATTGTGAAGATTTGGCTTCATGAAGCACATCCCAATTGCGGAGGACAAATTAGAGACTCCAGTTTAAATACAATACATGGAACAGGTAATTGACCTAATAAAAGATGGCTAGTTATTATTGCTTAACGCTGCTGCTTGGAATGGTGATCTTGTCCGGATCAGATGTTGGTGTGGGTAGAGCGCGAGCAACTGATCAGACGAATACAAGATCACGGATGGACGACAACGTCGAATACCCCTCAATAATCATTCAACACAGCCTCTCCCTTTACAGTTTGGGGATGCAGACCGCGCCTGCGTTTGCTTCAGTGAAACGGGAGATGAGTGGTGGTAGAAGGCGGGTGTTACAAGAGGAAGCTGCAATGGCGCCCCTCGTTTTCGGATATAACGTAGTTGCAGAAGGCGAGAGCTACTATGTCCGGATTTTTGTGGGCGCCCGTCCCTTCTACATGCTGCTAGACACTGGTAGCGTGCTGACGTGGATTCAAAGTCAGCCCTGCAAAAAGTGCTTTCAGCAGCTGGACCAGCCGATCTTTGATCCCAAGCTCTCTACAACTCTCACCTACGTCAGTGGCCGCTCCCGCCTCTGCGCTCGCCTAGACCACCAGGCTATTTGCGTCCACGAGGTTTTCAACACTAAATGCAAGTACTTTTACTATGACGGATCAACTTAAAGCAAAAGGTAAGACCTTCTCTTGGGAAGAAGCCCAAAAACGTAGTGTTGAACAGCTCAAGGTAGCTATAGCCACTTCTCCCATCCTAGCAATCATTGACCCACTTAAGCCGTTTGTAGTAGAGACTAATGCTAGTGATAAAGCAATTGGCGCGGTACTTCTCCATGAGGAAAGACCTATAGCCTTTGAAAGTAGAAAGTTAGATAGAGCTCATCATAATTATTATGTCTATGAGAGAGAGATCTATGCCATAATTCACGCTTTACGAAAGTGGCGACACTATTTATATGGTGCCGAGTTTGAAGTAGTTTTTGACCATGAGAGTATCAAATGGTTTACTACTCAAACAGACCTAAAGGGCCGTAAAGCTAGATGGGCAGAAATCCTTCAAGATTATAATTGTAAGCTACGATATCACAAGGGTCGATATAATGTAGTAGCGGATGCCTCGGATTAATTCACTTGCTTTTACAAAACTAAAGAGTGGATTTTTAGAGTCATTAGGTGGCAAGTGTGCACAGGATCAATCATATATGCTAAAGTGTGGAGTGCAGTTTTAAAAAGGGATCCCTCACACTCACATGTCTCTCTGAACAGCCAGATCAACATGTCTCTCACGCGTGCGCAGATAGAAACTCCATAGTGTTCGTAACGATGTGAAGCGGGAGGAAACAACACACAGCGCCTCTATAACGACCCACACACACTCTTGGGAAGATACACACACACACTATGGGGCACCACTCGGCTTAGACAACACACCTGGCCGAGACAGGGAACACACCTCTGGAGTGAGAGGAGAGAGACTATCCACTTGCCCACTCCACACACACACACACACACACACAAAAAAAAAAAAAACTCAGCTCAAAAGAGGAGAATTTCTGATGTTTAGATACAATTGAGCTTGGGCCAACACCAATGGGGCAAATAGCTCACACAATATGGGTAAAATAAGCCAGATACAATCACAAACTAGAGCAGAAACTTTGCTCATAAGAGAAACTTACACAGAAAAACAGCAGGAAAAGAGTGAGGAATTTGGCAAAATGGACAGCGCCATCGCGTCCGGAACGGCCCAAAAACCCCAGTCTACAATGTCAAAGTGCTCAAATCCGACCTCGGATGAGCAATTTACAGCCAAAACAGGCTCCAAAATGAGCAAAAACACACCTGCGACTGTTCCTCCTCTCTTCTCCACGTTTTTTCTGGTCTTCTCTCTGTTTTTTCAGTTCTCACACTTAGATTTTTTAGTTGGGCACCCTTGGCCTTTTAGATGACCTCAAACGGACCCCGAACAGGCCAAAAACTGACCTCGCAGTGCATAGTTGTCACCTTTTTGCATCATTCGCACACCAGCACTCAGCTTTTTTCCAATAATGCACCTCGCCACCACGTGAAGTGGCCCCAAAAAAGGTCCTCATGATGACCTTTCTGCATAATTCTCACAAGCAAACACCCACGCTGTGTCCGTACTCATCCACGTGCAAGTATTGACCCGTTCGGCCTCCTGACGCCACTAGATGCCATCTGACGCACCTGCTTACCTCATGTCGTCGGCCCGCGGAAAGCTTCCTCGAGAAGTTTTACACGCTACCAACTCCTCCTTATTGTAGAAAAAACACACACTGGTACTGGTGATAGTGAAAATCGATGCACTATGTACATGGTGTCCTACCTGTACACATGTGGGCCCCACGTAACCACCTGGCTCTGGAAAATGGGCAATTCTTTATTTGATGCACCATGCATTTGTATGTACATATGTGCAATCCCTTGCTCCAAAAAACTCCTGACAACGTATGCCTTAGTTCGACGGAAATTTTATTGGCCGCGCTTACATCATGATGTTCAAGAGTACGTACTAAATTTCCAGCAGTACCAAGTTAATAAAGCAGAGCGCCTCAAGGTAGGTGGCCTTTTACTACATCCTTTAGAGATTCCACAAGCTAAGTGGGAGAGTATCTCTATGGATTTTGTAGTAGGACTACCTACTACAAATTGTGGCCATGATGTCATTTGGTT